>NW_017671287.1:47066-89245 GCF_001879085.1 Nicotiana attenuata | reverse complement strand
ATCAAGGGAATTGAGAAAAGTTATTATCACAAGAAGGTATACATACTCAATAATTTTTCTAGAACTTGCTCTAAATGTTCTTCGAGGCGAAATAATGGATGACACTGATTCTTGAAAGATGAAATTAGGCTTTCTTTGATACAGCTTTTAGCCTCTTTTAGTTAATTCTCTCAAAAAAAAACTTTTACATCTTAGAACCTATCTTTGAGCCTTTATCCTATTTTTTTTTAAAACAACACCAAGTTCTATAACCCCCAAAAGAAAAAAGAAAAAAAGAAAAAAAGAAAAAAGAGATTTATATTACTATTATAGTTACTTCTTCCAGCCATGATAAGTAATGTTTGTTAGAAAAAGAGAAGAAAGATTGTGCAAGGCATGAAACAGAAAAGAAAAAAAAAGATATAATATATAAGTGTGTGTATATTCTTATATCTCTTTATTAAAAAAAATACTGGAAAAAAAAATGGAATAATTATTATCAAGGAACATTTGCTCCAAGCTGGAAGAAAAAAAATCACTACAAAAATATCTTTATCCTACCAGCCTGAAGCCTGACATTATAAGCCAAGAAAAAGTCCTAAATAGATTTCAAAAATCAGTGTTGAATCTACATTAGTGGAGATTAACATGAAGAGCAAGCCTATGGATGAACAATTGTGATATTCACTTGTGATCATAAAGTTATCAATTCCGAAAGATTCAGGAGGAAAAGAATGCAAATTCTGTTTTTTCAAAAGTAGAATCAGAAGCAAGGTAAAAAATTTGGTGAAGCTTAAAAGATTAATCATTTGGCATAATGAAGGAAGTTATTTTGAATAAATTTTCTATCCTACAAAGACCAAACTTTTTGAAGAAAATTATACAAAAAAAAACAACTTTTATCAGTAGAAATATTTTTCCTCGAGGACGAGCAAAGATTCAAGTCTGGGGGAATTTGATGGATATAATTTATTCATATATTTTTAAATGTAAATATTAAATATTTTAAATAAAATATGAATAAATATACCATGTTCTCCCATATTTTCTAACATACTTCGCAGGAGGAAGAGCGTATGAAAATTAAAGAAAAGAAGCAAAAAAGAGTGAGAATTGAGTAGTCAACCGGAATGAAGAAGCAAATATAGCACCATAGTTGCGACAATGGCAATTGAAAATCATGAAGCAAATTACATAGTTGCAACTAGCAAACTATAGTTGAAACTATGGTTCTTCCTCTGCCGAATGAAACTCAATTGGCAAAGTGATAGTTGCACGTACAATTTTCATAGTTGCAACTATAGAGAACCTTAGGCAAGAAAACTCTATAAATAGAGTGTGAATTTTGAAGAGAAGACATCGAGTCTTGGAGAGAAGAACTATTCTTGGTCTCTATTTTGTCTTTAATATTCCTAAGTCCTAGTAGTTATCATTTTGTGAAAAATAATATCGTTTTATCAATTGTTCGTATTTCTAAACAAGTTTCTTTTTCTTACTTTATAATAGAGTAATCTTTTTTTGATATATATATATATATATATATATATATATATATATATATATATATTATAATACTATCTCAATTTTAATACATTCTTGGTTTGAAACTTTCTATTTATATTAATGGTTTTTAACTAATCATTGTTATCACTTCTATATATTTTATCTTTAAGTTATTCTCATATTAATTTTATAATTCTCGCGGAGCAAAATTAATATATAGTAACTATTGAATAAAATAGTAAAGTGGGAGTAATTATTAGTAAGCTGTTATTAAAAATCGGTAATCTTGCTTGCCTCAATTTTAATTCTCATGGAGGAATTGTAGTCGCAGGAGTATTGATTTAGTAAAAATATTCTCACGAAGTTCTTACTATCTTTTAGCACAATTCAGACCAGAAGATATTTCGGTTTAACCGTCACTAGTTTTAACTCAATTAATTACATAACTTCACGGAGTGTTATTAGTTGATTAATTCTTGGTGAGATAAGATATAATTGTATTAGCAATAAGCAATTATCCTTTAGAGAAATACATGTAGAAAGTGAGATTTTATTATAATATATTATCAAGTGAATTCAATGATTCCCAACTCTTTTAAATTATAAATCTTTCGAAAGTTGTTTAATTTTGTTAAGTATTTAACAAGCTTTAATTCCACAAACTTTTCATCAATTTGATTCTCTCAAATAGTAGCTAAAATATTATAAGTCTGTAGAATAGATTTTTCAATCTCCGTGGGACGATATCATAAGCTATACTAGAATTTGACAAAGCACGTGCAGGAAATTCCTATACACATTGGCCTCGTCAATAACGTCTGTCCGTATGTCGAGTTTGGTTCCCGACATCGGTGATTGCTATTCTTCCGCACTTGCCCCTTTTAGTTGTTGGGTCTGTGCGCAATCCTGGGCGATGCGATAGCATTCCGTGCTGGATGCTGAATACCCCCCATGGAGTAGGAAACTTGATTACTTGATAGAGACTGGACGGGACTGCTCGCATAGCGTGTATCCACGGGCACCCTATGCTAGCGTTGTAGGTTGTATCTTGGTCCATGACGTGAAACGTCGTTTCCAAGGTGACTCCTCCGGCTAGGACGAGTAGCACTATCTCTCCAGAAGTCCGCTCGACTGCATTATTAAAACTTGTTAGTGTTATGCAACGCGATATTATTTTATCTTCGAGTCTCATCTGTACGAGGAATCGAGGATGGATAATACATGCGCCGCTCCCATCATCTACCATTATTCTTTTACATCGGTATCTGCAATACATAAAGTGATAACAAGAGCATCGTAGTGAGGGAAAGAAAAACTGCCGGTATCTGACTTATCGAAGACGATACTATCTTCGAGGTCATCATACCGTTCATGAGTGATCGACCGTTTGAGTTTATGTGTGGTGGTGAACTTTACATGATTGATTGTTGTGTCATCGCCCCCGCCAATGATCATCTGTATAGTGTGAGCGAGAGAAGGTGGTTTTGGAGGTCCCTGGGGTTGTTCTCGTCTGCGGGCAAAGTTAGCCCGTCCTTGATCGCTCAGCAATTCTTTTAGGTGTCCCTGATTTAGCATTCTCACTACCTCCTGCTGCAGCCCAATGCAATCTTCGGTTTTGTGACCCCTTTCTTGGTGGAATTCGCAGAGAGCGTTCAACTTTCGAGTGCTTGGTTCGAACTTCATCTTTTGCGGCCATTGTACCTTTGTACCGAGTTTCTCTAGTGCGTACACTATTTCTGAAGGAGGGATACAAAAATTGTGAGCAGATAGGAGTAGGGGCATACATTTCTCGTGTCGATGTGGCGTTGCATGTCGAGAAGGAGCATCTGTGTGCCGCGGAGGAGGTGGGATAGATGTCCTGATGTAGGGCTGATGCCTTTCTCGGCCGAGACGGGGTCCCGATTGATCTCTTCGACCGTCGTTGCGATAATCTTTCCTTACTTCAGTTTGAACTGACGTCAACCATTGGATCGGACCGTTGAGGTCGTCCTCGTCGGCTCTTACCTCGGCGTAGTAGGCGTTATGGATTTCTTCCCAAGTGGTTGGAGGGTATTTAATGAGCCTGCTTAACAATTTTCTGCTCGCTCTCGACCCGTTCCTGTTTAGTCCGTTCTGGAAGGCTGCTGCCGTCATTCCCCCTAACACTTTTGGCAAGCTCATTCTTACCCTGTTGAACCGAGCTAAGAAGTCCCTGAGTCCCTCGCCGTGCATCTGCCTGACGGCAAATATGTCGTTTACTCTAGCTTCTGTCTTTTTGGCCCCTGCATGGGCGGTGACAAACTTGTCTGCCATTTCTTCGAACGTTGCTATCGAACGTGCCAGTAGTTAGGAGTACCAGGTCAGGGCTCCCCCTGTTAGGGTTTCGCCGAACTTTTTCAGTAGCACCGATGGTACCTGTTCTTTCGAAAGATCATTACCTTTTACGGCCGTGACGTAGTGGATGATATGATCTTCTGGATCGGTAGTACCGTCATATATCTTCAGGTATGGTGGTATTTTGAAGGTCTTTGGAATGGCGTAGGGGGCCGCTTCTTCATTGTATGGTTGCTCGATGAATCGACCAACGTCCCATTTTGGCAACAACTTTGGGGAGCCTGGTATTTTGTCAACCCTCTCTTGGTGTTCCTTCATGTGGTCACGGAGTGCCTTATTCTCATTTTCCATCTCCTCCATTTTCTTTAAAACGGCTGCGAGCGTGTCATTACCTGCGTCAACAGCAGTATGAGTATTACCTGTACGGGGGATATCTCGCTCATCAGCGATCGTCGTGACATCTACATGTACAATATCTCTGTTTTCCCTTTGGGCGGGTTTATCGAGTATGTTGTTCAGAGTACTTGTTAGCCATTCTTCCAATAGTCTTCTCACTACCGGTGGTGCCTCTCTTGTTGTAGATGTGGAGGCTTCCTTCTCGTGTGATGTTTGGTGTCTGGTTTTTGTTATCTTCCTTGCTGTCTTCGTTGATGGTGTTCAGGATGTTGGTTGTGACACCTACTATTGCCTTTAGCCTTGCATCTCCTTTCCCTGCCATTGTTAGTTTGTGCAAAGCTAGGAAGAGGTGACTATCCCTTTCTATGATCTAGATGAAACTGAAATCTAAACTGAAGAAATCCCCACATACGACGCCAAATTGTTTGACCAAAAGATGTCGAAACCCTTTCGATTAAAACAATTAATGATAAAGATGAAGTCAATCTTAGTCAAGCACAATAAAATCTAGATCAAATGATGAAAGGAGTTTAGCAAGATGAACGATGTAACAAATATGTTGAAATCGAATAAATGCTCATAAATGTGAAGACTTAAATGTGCAATGAAACCTTAATTGATGAAATCGATGTAGGGGGAGGATAAGTGTAAGATGATTGCGGAATCTTAGGATTTTCTCAGATGAACAAGACTGTTTTTGTGTTCACTCTCAAATAATACTTTTACAAAGTGTTCTTCTGTCCTCTTTCTCCCCTGTCCCCTTTTCTTCACTCACTCTTCCTATTTATAAGGGACAATCTCCCAAGAAACCCTAAAAAGTACAACATTGAGAATATTCGAAAGGTATATTCTTACTGTCTCCTACTAAGTTTACGTTATAGTGGACGTCACGGGTCGACTGACCACCTTTGGTGGTTGCCTTTCGCCACGACGACCATCAGGCAATGCATCATAGTAACCTCGTTCCTCGTCCTACTCGGTAATGGACGTGGTTGCCAAATTTGGACCCATACACCACTCAATCACGGCAGGTTACATTTGTTGGAGTATACTATTAACCATGCGGTTTAGACATAGTACTATGTTTTATTCTTTATGGAACAATTGTTTATTTAATTTATTCAATTCAATAAAGTACTATTTTAAATAAATCATTTGTTACATGTGTGTCCTTTTAGTTATGTAGTAGATAATTTAATGTATGGAGTCTTAGCTCATGCACAGAAAATTAAATTGTCGGTTCTCATAATTAATAAACTATGTTCACAATCAAAGATGTTATTGGACAAAATATTTTGATGATTGTAGCACAAGATTATAGTATACCTTGTCTTGATTATGGGAGTAGTTTTACTCCGACTTCTTGTGCTAGTATACTTAGTATATATTGAACGGACCAAGTGGAGAAAAGATGTTTTTGTACTGAATATATATAAAATATTTTCTCTAATTCATTAAATGAGAGAGTACTCTTAATCTTGATATAATTATTAAGATCAATGTAATTTGTTTATTATTTTGATTTATCAAAAGGTACGACTCTTTCAGAGTTTGTGTATGCCTAATAGATTGGACAATAACGAATAACATTTGTGAAATAATAATTAGTTGATGGAATCCATGACCCGGTTTTGAGTTTGATGATACCCCTTTATGTAAGCTTATAAGTTTTCATGTGAAAACCTGGCCGGTGGATTTTGTATCCGTCACATGAAATGGTTTAAGCGGAATTATAAAGGATTTAATTAGTTGATTAAATTAAATTTTCAGTAATTTAATTTAATTAACTGGTATTTGAGATCTTAACAAGGGGGGTTAAAATAAGTGTTACTGAATTTTCGAAATTCATATTAAGGAATTCAATTGCAGTTTTTTAGTGGAATAAACTGCAATTAATAGTAAGAATTAATTCATGCTAATTTTGAATTAATATTATAATTAATAGTCTCTTATTATTTCTGTGGTCTCTGCTATACCTAGTAAAAACCTGGAGTGACTTGGGTAAAAAGTAACTTGGGAGAAAAGTCATTTGGTAGAGCTAGAGTAGGATTCTACTTCTGAAAGCATAATCCTACACGTGTTTGGATCCCTAATTATGGATAAAAACGTGTCTACTTAAGGAAGACAATATTCACCCAATAACTGACCTTTTTAGAGTTATATTGTTCTTGCTCACTCAAAGCAAACTCGTCCAAGGTTTTACTAGGCATATAGCAGAAGACTGCAGTCCTGCATTCTTGCTATGTGGAGGATTTGTGCAACGATTCAAGAGGTTAGTGCTTCTAATCTGGTAATTATAGCATTGTCTAGTTTACATGTATTTGATGCCTGGTTTGTATGCTTGCTTCGCTGCGCATGTTCTAACAACATTGATCTGAAAATCTGAGTAATATGTATTGGAGGATTTGATACGTTGTGTTGGCTAGCTTCCTTTCTCTTTGGATTTTGAAAATTTTCCTAAAAAGATGGGCTACTCATTTGTTTTTGTTGAGATTAAGATGTCTGTATCTGAATACATATCTCAATATTAAGATATTTATTAAGATTAAGACGTTTGAATCTGAATGTACATCTTAATATCAAAATGTGTATAAAGATTTGAATAGTAGATAGTTAAGACTGATTTTCAACATCTGAATATATAAAACTTGTCTTATTTAAAAAATTAATAAATATAAAAATTTAAATAAAATATTAACTAATTTAATATTTATATCAATAATTTTTAAAAAATAATAATATGGTATTTGGTGGTAGTTATAGCTAACGGTGATAATTTTGAGTGACGATTGGGGTGGTGGTTGGTGGTGATTTTGATTGATAGTGGTAGTTGTTGCTGGTTTTGGTTGATGGTGGTTGTACGTAGTAGCTAATGGTGATGATGGTTGACAATAGTGGTTGATGGTGGTAGTTGATGGTGAAGGCTAATACTTACGGTGGATGATAGTAATTGTTAATGGTGATGGTGACCGCTAGCAATGATTAGGAATATATTGTAGTTGTTGATGGTAGTGATCGTCGGTGATAATTTGTAGTAATAGTAGTTGGTTATGATGATTGAAATGATAGCTATTTATATGGTCGTTGGGGTTGAGAATAGTAGTGGTGGTGGTAGATGGTGAGGGATGGCGGTGGGGTAGGAGTGGTGGATGGTGGGTTGTGGCGGCGTTCAATAGTAAAAGCGGATAATAACATCTTAATGATATTAAAACTTTGTTATAGATGTTAATCTTTCATATCTATGTAGGGCCATTAAGTGGTTATAAAATAAGAAAACAAACACGATTAATGATTAAGATCTGAATAATTAAAATTTAAACCTAAAAAATGAATGCACTTAATGATTGAGATATGAATAATTAACGTTCAGTCCTTCATTAAGTGTAAGGAAATATAATCCATGCCCTTAAAATGATTATGTGACACACGGTATTAGTAGAGACTCCATTAAAAATTACTGGACCGATCTCTACTAGAGTTGATCTCAACCCCTAATATAGCAATCGAAAGATTCAATCTGGTCCCAAGCATTGCTGAATTAAATTCTAAGTTAGAGAGAGGGGATAACCGAAGTGATCACGCCCAACTATGCCTTATAAAAAGGACTAAGCGGTCGCTGCAAATATAATCTGGTTTACAAGTCCGGAGTCGAATCCCACAGAGAACTAAGGTTTAGCTACAGCTGTTCACTATCACCAAGAAGACAAGCTTGAACAAATCCTAACTTATAGATATTAAGATTCTTCTGTTTAACTAATTAACTAACAAATTAAAATAGTAAATTAACAACTAACGATACTGAGGGTTATAGAAAAGATTAAGGAGGTCTAGAGTTATGATTTCCCCAATTGTCGGAATCCTTCCCACTATGTCTTCTATAATTTCGCCTAAGTATTCTCTACCGATCATGAGCACTCTTATTACCGTAACTCTCTCCCGAGTAATTACGACAATTTACTAGACGCACTCTCCCGAGATACGCTAGCTGGCTTTTAATACAGCTCACTTCAGATCGCACCCAAGGCTTCGTTATCCCTAATCCCACCTTTAAACCCTCGGTTATTGATCCCTCATATACTCTGGGAGTGGTGTTGTTCAACAACTACCTAAATATGCACTCTCTCCCGAGTTATGCATACTAAATAGGCACAGCTAATTGAGAGCTCTTCAATCAACCAGAATATAAACGTAGTTGAACAAATAGAGAAAAGCTATGGCTCAATTATATAAAAACATAACAAGAATTTATCCTACAAAAGGTTCTATCAAAACTCTAGATAACAAATTAGCTATTCATAATAGTATGTCAAAACTAAAATACTAAAAGTCATAACCAACAATGAAAAATAGGAAGAGGAAGGAAAAACTCATAGAAGAATTCTCCGCCTTGCTCCCAATGTGTTATTGCCTCCTTAGGTCGAATCTATGTCCAAAATATGTCCTCTTCCTTTCTTGGCCGGCTTCCTTGGTTTAATATAGGGTTTAGGGCTTAAAATTCCGTGTTTTGCACATAAGTCCCTGAAATTTCCGCCTCCTGCCGCGGTCGCGGTGGAACCGGCCAAACATGCCCTCTGATTCTTCAGTTGTCCGCGACCATCTTCTACCGTGGTTCTGCCGCGATCGCGGTGGAACCGCGGTTTTTCACCCTGTTTCATTTGGAATTTGGAAAAACGTAAAACATGAAAGTTGTAGCTCTTTGAGTTAGCTTTCCAACCATATATTTTGGAGTCCAAATGGAGTTCTGAGAAAAAAGTTATGTCTATTTTACAAGGCAGTGCACAATATGCCTCCTCAAGTCTTTGTTCGTACTTAATTATCAAATTTGACCCCCCGAACACGATCCCGGCTTAATTCCTTGAGTTTTTACTCGGACTTCAAAGCTTCAAATCACTTAAATTCATTTTATAACATTTATATAGGTCGGAATCACACCTACAAGGCATAAAACACACAATTAGTGCAAAACACTAGCGATTAAAGCGCAAACTCAATTAAAGTGCAGTAAATTCGAGTGTAATAAGCGACTAAAATATGCAATTATAGCCTATCATCAACACCCCACACTTAAACCATTGCTCGTCCTCGAGCAATCAAAAACTACACTTTTTTTTTATAGACACGACCTTTTTAAACAATTCTCCTAACTCATCACACTAAGAGTATTTAAAATAGACTAAGCACAAAAGTGTAACATCTTCACCTCAAGATTTGACTCACAAGTACCACACGTTATTCACAACTCACCCACTTACTCTAATATAGAGGTGACTGACATTACCTTTCCTTCATGAATCAAGTGCCCTCACACAACAAAAGAGAGTAGTTCCACACAATAAAATTTAAGAACACTTAGGAACTCAAGATAGAAAGAATTCACTCACTCTCAGAAATAACATTCATATGCCACAAAAGATGCACCATAAGCTTGCCCGTAGTGTACTACTCCACTAATCGAGCTCATTCAATCTTGGATCANTATATATATATATATATATATATTATGCTTTGAGAGTCAAAATTGATTAAAATGAACTCTTGCTTGTTTCCTACGGACAAGTTCCCAGTGATGAAGTAAATCATGAAAGAACTTAAAGAAAGAAATTAAATAAATAAATGAACACTGTTTCAATGGATTTGTAACATCATCTTATAAAAGGTATTTTAGTGATTTCCACTCCCACAAGTTGTAAAAAAGAAAAAAAATTACAAGAAAATAATAATGGGAGTATTAATTACTAATAACAATGTGGGACCAAGAAAAGAAGAAAATCCAGTTTGATATGCGTATAATTTTTCCCTTTTACTTTCTCTATACAAATTGGCATGCAGGGAGCATGAAGTTTTCAAATCCCATCCCATGTTTCATTGTCTCGTTCCAATAATTAAACTAAATAAAACAAGGGAGAGCATATCATTTTCTTTTATTACGAGTATTGTATTAGGGTCAGATATGGGGGCTGGAAGGAGCTAGGGAGGTTGAACGATTATATTCAAAAAAGAAGGATCCAAAATTTAAATTTTATAGGTTCTAAATTCTAAGATAATGGTCACAAGTTCTAATATTAGGTTTTGAATATAATTTTTAAAAATATTTAATGAGTTTATTAATATTTATGTAGAATTTTGGACCGAAATTAATGGGTTCTGCCAAACGCATAATTAAAGTTTACAACCACCCCTCATATTTAATTCATAAATGTGTGAGCTAAGTAAGTTTGTGGCAAGCCAAGGTGGAACACAGAATGAGTTCTCTAAGTTCCACGGAAAATATTAATTTTGTCTCGAATTATGTATAAATATGGTTAGAAAAAGATATTTAAAAAGATCGCATTCGTCTTGAATCCATTGATTTAACATTATGGCGATAAAATAAGGGAAAATAATGGTATCGCGTTGAAATATTTTGGGCCATACCATAAGAAGAAATAACGAAATAATTGACTCATAACTTTCTGACGATCAACTTGCAAATAATCAATGTATAAATGGTTTTCTAGAAACTTAGGAGAGAAGTTAGAACCCTAGTTTTCTCTAGCACATAGGAAACCTTTTTCTTTGTTTTGTATTCTTTTTTGGGGTATAGTCCAAGTCTTATTACATGCATTTATACAACAGAATTGAAATCATGCCATGACTTCAACAGCAGAATTATAGCTTGTACTTCTGAGTTATTATTTCCACACCATAATCATTGGTTTAATTTTATGGGTGCCTCTTTTTCACTTTTAAATTTTATATCCTAAAACCAGTTCCCTCTTAATTATTGTTATGATGAACCTATAATAATAGTTAGTGTACTCAGAAATTTATGGCTGCTCTTCTCTTGTTTTTCTCTATAGATGTCTCTTTTTCTTTTTTAGTTTTGCTTTTCTATGCGGATCAATCTATCATGCAATATTGAGAGGATCTGACGGGAAAAAAAATGAGAGGGAAGAAGGGAACATAGCACGAACTTGTAAAAGTAAAAGCGCGCTACTGGAGAGGATGCCTCCTTTTTCTTGGTTACATATGATTTTTGCTACTCTGGAGTCTGGAGTCTGGAATGTGGAATGAAGATATATATATATATATATATATATATATATATTGAACGGCTAAATTATCTCTGGAATATTGATTGACTTTTATGCCCTTAAATATTTGTATAATTTAAGGATCTAATTGTAAATTACCTAATGATGAAATTTTTTATATTTAAACTACACATACACTGCCCTACAAAGTTAATCCTTTTTGGATTAGAAAGGCACGTCCACAATTTTATTCCTTTTGTGATTTGGTTTATGTAAGGGAATAAGATTCAGTTACGAAGAGAATATAAAGGGAAAAGAAGTTTGTGTGCATGCGTGCGAGGAGATGTGAATTAAAAAGAAAAAGAAAAAAAAAAAAGAGGTGAAGTAGACAAAGGGTAAAATAACTCTTTTACTTCAAGTTATAACCTTTATCTCAGACTCCATAATTCGTATTTTGTGATTTGTTTTATTTTTTTGTATGATTTTATTGATATTTGACAAAAATTGAGTCATTATGTACTAAAATACAAAGGAAAAAACCTAAATAAAAAGCTTAAAGTTTTGACTAAACCAACCATAATTAAATGATTCATCTTCAAAGCCTAAAAACTTACATATAACTAATTATTTAGAATTCAAAGGTTCTTAAATGCAATAAAGTTTTGTTACACCTTCGTCATTGATGAAGTTTTATACCTTAAATCGAGTAAGTAATAGATATGTTTTTCATGTACAAGAGACTTTTTATATGTACAAGTCTTTCCGAAATTCATAGTTAAAATAACTAAATGACATACTCCTATTTTTATAAGTCTTTCTAAAACCAGCCGTATTCGGCTAAGAACAAAGATAGAGAGGATAAAAGTATGACGAACTATACCAAGTAAGGGAGCAAACACATGCCTCCTAACATCAATTTGATGAATGAAAGCAAATTAAAGTTTATGCAGTTAGATTTCTACCCCTTTAATTTCTATTTTATAGTTCAACTAAATAAGTCCTGAATATTAATGTGGTTAGAAATATTACTATTTTTTACACAAAGTTTCTACTAAATGACAATAATTTTATAGATCTATACTATATTAAAAGCACGAAGGTCTTTAGCGAAATATCGTTCGCCTTTTTCACCCTTCATAAGTATAATATATGTTGGATAAAATTGCAATTGCAACTAAATTTAGATATTATTAGTTTTTGTCAAGCCCGAGTTAGAATTAAACGTTAATGTATGTAACAAAATTCTATTCCATCCCGTAACAATTCTATTTCACTTCAACCAGAACAATCATTAATGTATCATCACAATTAATACTTACCCGAAAAATGAGCAATTACGTGTATGTAATAAAATTCTATTCAATCCCGAATTTCTTCACCACTAGAGTCGTACATGTATATTTGTTTTTGATACCGAGTCTTTGTGGAGTCCAAGTTAAAATCAAACATTAAATTATCATCGCAACTAATAATTCAGTATTTTGGTTATTCTTATCTTTCTTCTAAAAATTAAAAACCAACTATGTTACATCAGTTAAAAAGGAAACCAAATTCCAATAATCTTACATATGTATAATTCAATATTTTGTTATTTTGATTTTTAAAAAAAAAAAAATTGAAACTAGCTAAATAGCAGTATATATCAAAATTACAAAATCGAGGAGAAGAAAGTGATTTTTCTTAAAGTAAAATACGCAAAGAACTTTTTAGGAAATACTCCTAGGATAGAGGTTTCTTCTTTGAAGACTATGTCAGTGTTAAATTGAGTGTTTGCGCTCCTTTGAGCATGTAATTCGTCGTAAACTTGTGATAGGGTATGTTTGTAGCAATATGTTGATGCTTAGATTTATTTTGCTTCTTTGAGAGGAATATTTGGTTGATGATAGCTCTGCACTATCTCCAAATTTCGCTTCCACTCTTTTGAGAAGCTAGCAGCTCGAGGAGATTTAGACATGTTTGGTGCATTCACTGTGTGTGGTAGTAGCGGTTGATGTCCGGTAACAACTTTAAAAGCACTTATGTTTGTACTAGAGCTCTTTTGTGAATTGAAACATAGTTGATCAGCATCCAGAAGCTTCACCCAATTCTTTTGCGATCCGGTTACAAAGTGGCGGAGATATTCCTCCAACATATCATCGAACCGCTCCGTCTGGCTGTCAGATTGCGGATGAAAACTTGAGCTGTGACTCAATTTTGACCCAAGTCACTTAAAGAGTTGGGTCCAAAAGTTGCTAGTGAAGCGTGAGTCACGATTACTAACAATGTCTTTGGGCAGGCCCCAATATTTGATGACATGAGAGAAGAACAGTCGAGCTGTATCTTCTGCTAATATATATTGTGGGGCTGCAATAAAGGTAGCATACTTGGAAAACCGATCCACCACAACCAAGATAGTTGTGAGATCTCCGACCTTGGGCAATCCGGTGATGAAATCCAGGGAAACGCTTTCCCAAGGTCTCTTTGGGACAGCTAGTGGTTCCAAGAGTCTCGCTTNAAATCATCACTCCAGTGACAGTCCTTACGAACTATAAGAGCTAGAATTTCTGTAATTTGAGTAGGGAAAGCATCGGCACGATCTAAAGTGGCAACTTGGTTCCTAAGAGATTCCCTCTCATGATGAAAAGATAGCTCTGTTGGGATTATCTCTTCAACTAAAGGCTCACGTAAAGGCTCAGAGGGTTCTTTGTTCCTAGAAGAAGACCTTTGAGAAAAGGAACCTCTAGTTCTAGAAGAGGGACCAGAACTAGGAGAAGGCGTGGATGTGCTACCACCGCGAGCAGACCCTAAGCTACAAAGTCTACCACCTCTTCTATGCCTAATGGGGACATTGGGGAAGTTATCTAAAATAGGAGTTCTCCTAGGATTAGGATTTGATGAAGTCATGGCGAAGAAGATTGAAGTGAAGAAGAAGTGAATAGAGATTTGAATAATTGAAGTGTTCAATACGCTTTATATGGTAAAAGACAAGAAAAGAAGTTATATTTATACTGATGGACAGCCGGCAAAAGGAAAAAGTACAATGATGGAAGGACCATACCAATGATAACTGACACTTCGTGAACAGAGAAGCCGAAAAGAAAGCCTAAGAAAGTGTTGCAAAACTATAGAGCTAATAAGAGGATGACACGTGCAAAATGCATTAAATGGAAGTGACAATTGAAGCGTCAATTTTGTCAGAGCATTAATGGTGACAAAAATTCTCTTTTAATTAAAACCACTTCCCAATATTCAACTGATGAATAAATGGAAAGTGGGGGGACTATCTGTATTGGGAAAAATTATATTTATATATAAAGGTGACGTGTCAAGACACGTGGATTGGTCAAATGGTCGATGAATTGCAATTAGCCAAGAGTCATGAGATGCAACAGGATCGAGCAAAGAAAGAGGAAGAGGCACGGGCAATCAGATAAATAACTCGGCGCCCATACTTATTTAAGTCATTTATATTCGAAAATCAGAAGGAATGGATCTGACAATGGAAAAGAGTACGGATACGACATTTTATGGGTATTAAATGCTGATACGTTAGAGAATATGTTTTAAATGTAATAATTGTGTAACGTAACTTTCAAATAGCCTCATTATAAGGAAAACGTATATTTCCAAAGGTATCTATAAAAGGGAGATGTATGATCAGTTGTAAGGACGGAAAATACTATTAGAATAGACATTGATTTATTTGTTTCTCTTGATTATCATCTTGCTATCGAGAATTACTTCTTTTCATTCATTTTCTTGATTATCAGTAACCCGAGTTCTTCTAAATTCTAGCTTTGACTAAAATCTCATTTTTTGGTTAAACAGACACAATCTTTAGTTAAATCTTTCTCAGCAACCAAGCAAGTAAACAAGACCTAGATGTTGAATTTATAAAAAGACCCATTTTTTTACTATTTTCTTGCTCAAATGTAGATGACGGATAAAAATGGATGAACTTCTGAAGCCAAGACAAGTACTTTTAAACTTTGAATAGATATAATTGTCTATGTATCTTGATCACGCCCAACTATGCCTTATAAAAAGGACAATGCGGTCGCTGCAAATATAATCCGGTTTACAAGTCCGGAGTCGAATCCCACAGAGAACTAAGGTTTAGCTACAACTGTTCACTATCACAAAGAAGACAAGCTTGAACAATTCCTAACTTATAGATATTAAGATTCTTGTGTTTAACTACTTAACTAACAAATTAAAATAGTAAATTAACAACTAACGATACTGAGGGTTAGAGAAAAGATTAAGGAGGTCTACAGCCATGATTTCCCCTATTGTCGGACTCCTTCCCGCTATGTCTTCTATAATTTCGCCTAAGTATTCTCTACCGATCATGAGCACTCTTATTACCGTAAATCTCTCCCGAGTAATTACGACAATTTACTAGACGCGCTCTCCCGAGCTACGCTAGCTGGCTTTTAATACAGCTCACTTCAGATCGCACCCAAGGCTTCGTTATCCCTAATCCCGCCTGTAAACCCTTGGTTATTGATCCCTTATATACTTTGGGAGTGGTGTTGTTCAACAATTACCTAAATATGCACTCTCTCCCGAGTTATGCATACTAAATAGGCACAGCTAATTGAGAGCTCTTCAATCAACCAGAATATAAACGTAGTTGAACAAATAGAGAAAAGCTATGGCTCAATTATATAAAAACATAACAAGAATTTATCCTACAAAAGGTTCTATCAAAACTCTAGATAACAAATTCGCTATTCATAATAGTATGTAAAACTACAATACTAAAAGTCATAACCAACAATGAAAAATAGGAAGAGGAAGGAAAAACTCGTAGAAGAATTCTCCACCTTGCTCCCAATGTGTTCTTGCCTCCAAGGGTGTTGTCTAACCCTAAAGTAGTGTCTCCTGCCTCCTTAGGTCTAATTTATGTCCAAAATATGTCCCCTCCTTGTTCTTGGCCGGCCTCCTTTGTTTAATATAGGGTTTAGGACTTAAAATCCCATGTTTTTCACTTTAGTCCCTGAAATTTTCGCTTCCTTCCGCGGTTTTGCCGCGGTCGCGGTGGAACTGCGGCCAAACATGCCCTCTGATTCTTCAGTTGTCCGCGACCATCTTCTACCGCGGTTCTGCCGCGGTCGCGGCAAAATCGCTGTTTTTCACCCAGTTCCGTTTGGAATTTGGAAAAACGTAAAACATGAAAGTTGTATCCCTTTGAGTTAGCTTTGCAACCATATATTGTGGAGCCCAAATGGAGTTCCGAGCAAAAAGTTATATCTATTTTACTAGAAAGTGCACAATATGCCTCCTCAAGTCTTCGTTCGTACTTAATTATCAAATTTGACCCCCGAACACGATCTCGGCTTAATTCCTTGAGCTTTTACTCAGACTTCAAAGCTTCAAATCACTTAAATGCATTCCATAACATCTATATAGCTCGGAATCACATCTACAAGGCATAAAACACACAATTAGTGCAAAACACTAGCGATTAAAGCGCAAACTCAATTAAAGTGCAGTAAATTCGAGTGTAATAAGCGACTAAAATATGCAATTATAGCCTATCATCAACACCCCACACTTAAACCATTGCTCGTCCTCGAGCAATCAAACTCCACTTGTTTTATAGACACGACCTTTTTAAACAATTCTCCTAACTCATCACACCAAGAGTATTTAAAATAGACTAAGCACAAAAGCGTAACATCTTCACCTCAAGATTTGACTCACAAGTACCACACGTTATTCACAACTCACCCACTTACTCTAATATAGAGGTGACTAACATTACCTTTCCTTCATGAATCAAGTGCCCTCACACAACAAAAGAGAGTAGTTCCACACAATAAAATTTAAGAACACTTAGGAACTCAAGATAGAAAGAATTCACTCACTCTCAGAAATAACATTCATATGCCACAAAGATGCACCATAAGCTTGCCCGTAGTGTACTACTCCACTAATCGAGCTCATTCAATCTTGGATCAATTAGGACTTTATTTGGTTGTAATGTAGGCTACGGGATGGGTAGGATTCATTTAGATATAAGAGTGACTACACCTCCCTAAGCACTTTAATACATATACTTTAACATTCAAACCCCATACTTATGTCAAACCAAAACTCCACCTTCACATCAATGTATATTACCCCATTCTTCTTTAAGCACACTTACATCAAGTGCCATCACTTATCAAGGAATTTTTTTTTTCACAAGCATCCAACTATTTTTTTTCCAATTCAAGTAGCTCTTACTTTTTCAAAACAGTGCACCTTTCTCCTTATTTCATTAGTTCCACTCAAAAGCCAAACCAACCACCCCACACTTTAACTTTTACAAAGTTCATAATAATAAGAGGTTACAATGGTTCAAATAGATGGTTAATTCGAACAAATGGGTAAGGCTTGTAATGTGGTTGCCAAAGAAACAGGATTACAGGCTCAAAGGGGTTAACTACGATACATAATAATTAGGCGGGTAAAATTACATATCTGGCTCAACAAGAAAAGGCCTATATCACTTCCAAGACTGAACAACACTACTATTTCGCTTTGCAAACACATGGGGCAAGTTCTAGGCATCAAATGCACTGCACATAATATCACAAAACCTTACACACACATGGCACATAACTCACTTAGGATTGGATTCATCAAGACACCCTAGTCAGAGCAGTTAAGCAAATTTAAGATCATACAATTTAAGGTACTTATACAAGAGTCAAAAACTGAGCCTAAGCGTCACAGCCAAAGTACTCACTATTCTCAAGGCATAACAAAGTCAAGAGATATTGCTTCATTTCAAAACAAAACACAATGGCTCCTATTCCCAAAAAAAACTAACTACACCCGGTTCAAATAAAACCCTTGGAAAAGAACCGTGATTTAAAGAAAAACCAAGGGGTAATTGCTACACTACCTAACAAAACAAAAAATCTTTTTGGTATTTTCTTTAGACTTACTTCCCTCAAAAAAACTGTCTAGAAGATCCGTCATCAGGAGAAGTCCAATCTTTTTTTAAAAAAAAAACACAGCTAAAGTAGCATGAAAAATCACCCAGACAATCTCCTCACCCCACACTTAAAATTGTGCATTGTCCCCAATGCACACCCATACATACAAGAGGGTAAAAGAAACTCCCTGGTATGCCAAAGGCCGAAGCACTAGCAGTTCATGGGGTACTCAGACTTCTCCCAAGCTTGGTCCTTCGTGTGGGTACTTCACACTTAGTTCCAACCATTTGGTTTGCTGATGCATCCTTCCAATACCTTTGCTTTCCATGCTCCTAGAAAATAAAAAAATTAACACTACTAAAATAATACAATTAAAAAAATAAAAAAATAAATAAAAGAAAGCAATAAAGCTGGGTTGCCTCCCAACAAGCGCTTGATTTAACGTCGCGGCACGACGCGAATCACTTTTTGCCTCCACCTCGAGCTTATGAATTGAACCCCCAATTTGGCATCAAGTTTTCGGCTATGCTCCAGGGGTGGAGGAACAAATCTAATTGGTCCAAGCAACCATTGTACTATTCTACACTTCTTGGCTTTTAGATGAGGTATGTAGTCCTGTCTTTCTGGTAAGAAAAATTCCAGAATATAGGCACCTTGTTCTTCATTCCTTGACTTCTCAATCGGCTCGGATGACTCTAATTCATATCGTCATCCAAGCACAATGTAGAAAAATATTTGGAGTGAGGACCAATGCGCTCACACACATGAACTTCAGGACTTTCAGCATCCTCAACATCAATGATACTAGAGTCAACAAAATTTGTATCCTCAATGTCCTTGGCTGACTCTAGTCTCACTTTTTCAACATTAACATCTTCAAATTCTAGTTGGCTAGGTTGTTGATGTTCTGCTTTGACCTCCCCAATTAATACCTCAAATTCATGCTCTTCTTGGATACTATCATCAATATTGGATTGTTGAGCATTAAAAGCTCAAACCACTTGACTCAATTGAGCCTCCAACTTGCGAATAGTTGCCTCTTGCCTTTCGATGTGCAATTGTTTCTCATTGTTTTGTTCCAGAAGACACTTTAGCATATCCTTGGTCTTCTTCACGTCCGCATTCCCAGGTTCTTTGTTCCTATTAACTTCACAAGAAAAGGTGGAACCATCGTAGTAAGGGGTTGGGGGAAAATAAAAAATATAAGCACAACTATGAAGGTGACCATTTTTACCACCACACACATCACACACATTCCACAAATAAGATTGAGTTGGTGCACATAACTCGCTCTTAGGAACGTTTTGAAAATTTCGCCACGGGTGGTTTCCTTCACAATATGTATGGAGATCAATAGTAGAATTATCTACACCTAAATTCCCATAATTACAAGATGCCATGTTTCTCAAATCAACAGTTATAAAAAAAATTTAAAAAAAAAACAAACTAAAAGTTCAAACTTGAACCCTAGCAATATATACAGCTACAACTACACCGTTAGTTCCCCGGCAATGTGCCAAAATTTGATCACGCCCAACTATGCCTTATAAAAAGGACAATGCGGTCGCTGCAAATATAATCCGGTTTACAAGTCCGGAGTCGAATCCCACAGAGAATTATGGTTTAGCTACAACTGTTTACTATCACCAAGAAGACAAGCTTGAACAATTCTTAACTTATAGATATTAAGATTCTTGTGTTTAACTACTTAACTAACAAATTAAAATAGTAAATTAACAACTAACGATACTGAGCGTTAGAGAAAAGATTAAGGAGGTCTAGAGCTATGATTTCCCCTATTGTCGGACTTCTTCCTGCTATGTCTTCTATAATTTCGCCTAAGTATTCTCTACCGATCATGAGCACTCTTATTACCGTAAATCTCTCCCGAGTAATTACGACAATTTACTAGACGCGCTCTCCCGAGCTACGCTAGCTAGCTTTTAATACAGATCACTTCAGATCGCACCCAAGGCTTCGTTATCCCTAATCCCGCCTTTAAAACCTCGGTTATTGATCCCTTATATACTCTGGGAGTGGTGTTGTTCAACAATTACCTAAATATGCACTCTCTCTCGAGTTATGCATACTAAATAGGCACAGCTAATTGAGAGCTCTTCAATCAACCAGAATATAAACGTAGTTGAACAAATAGAGAAAAGCTATGGCTCAATTATATAAAAACATAACAAGAATTTATCCTACAAAAGGTTCTATCAAAACTCTAGATAGCAAATTAGCTATTCATAATAGTATGTAAAACTACAATACTAAAAGTCATAACCAACAATGAAAAATAGGAAGAGGAAGGAAAAACTCGTAGAAGAATTCCCCGCCTTGCTCCCAATGTGTTCTTGCCTCCNGTTCATGGCTTATTTTGGATAGGCAGTCTGCATGGTAATTGGTCTCTCTGAAAACATGTGAGAAAGTGATGTGTTCACATTGTTGGCTTAGGATTTTTATCTTCTGAAGGTGCATGCTCAGGGACCATGGGGGTTCAGAGTCAGAGGTTAACCACATAATAAGGATTTTAGAATCTGCTTCCAGGTTGATTTTGGAGAAACCATTATCAACACACCATTTGATGCCCAGGTTTGCTGCCTCTGTTTCTGCTAGGTTGTAAGTACCCTCTCCCAAGGGGCTGGCAATGGCATGAATGAACTGACATGAGTGATCTCTGATAATAACTCCTGCTCCTATTTTTCCAGGATTCGAGAGGGCACGTACCTTCAGAGTTGACTTTGACATAGCTGGTGTTTGGCTTGGTCCACATTACCTGTTGGACATGAGTGTGCGTTTTGAGGATTCTCAGAAACATGGTATAGGCCAGGCCAGTTGGGTGGCCATTTGATACTGGCATGAGTAGATTTGAGGAGCAGCAAAGAATCAGAGGTGATAGAGTAGAGGGTTCTTGAAATGGATGATGTTTTCCCTCCATATCTAGCAGTACATCTGTTTTTTCACAGGTTCCAACAAATTATAATTGGCATGGTGTCTAGAAGGAGCTTCTGCACTGTGTTTTCCTTTTTTGCATCCACCAGTTCATAAGGTTGATTCTCAGGGATTGGTTAGAACTGGGGATACCAACAGGGGAATTGATGTACTTCCAGATGTTTCTGGCAAAGTGCCTAGTACAGAGGATATGCTCAGCAGTTTCAGCAGCAGGTTTAATACAGCAGCTACACCTTTTAGCACTTGGAGGACCAAATCTGGCAGTTCTATCATCAGTAGGCAGCTTATTTCAAAGTGCCCTCCAGAGGCTGAAAGACCATTTGAAGGGAATTTATTTGTGCCAGGTCATTTTGTTGGTAAGGACTACCTGTTTTTTCTGTCTGATCACAGACCAAGCAGAGGCACAGGTGAATGCACCAGATGTGGAGTGAGTCCAAATTGGTTTGTCTGAGAGGTGAGGATTGAAGTGGATCCGGGTTTGAAGGATGTGGGGTATCATGTGAGCAGGGGCTGTTTGATTAAGCTTCTGGATGTCCCATTGGTCATTACTCCAGAAATGAGAGACTTTGACCTTACCAGGTCTACCTCCCCCCTCTCTGAAACTAGCAAGATGACCAGTCCCCAACCAGTTATTCCACCAAAAGCTTGCATTGCCTGAGTGAAGTCTCCATTGAATATGATTTTCAGCTTCTTTCTTATTGATCATCATTTTCCTCCATGTTTGTGATTGCCCAGAATTCCACTTTTTTGATATGGGATGTGATCTCTTGCAGTATTTTTCCAGGAAGAATTCACTCCATAAGGTCTGCTTTGTTCTGAATAACCACCATTGCTTGAATTCCATGGCTTTACAGACATCCTCAGTGGATCTCAGGATAATGCCCCCTTCCTCCATTGGTTGACATAACTTAGTCCAAGAAGCCCAGTGATATTTGTTTCTATCTTTGTCCATGCCCCAGAAAAAGTTGGCTGCCAATTTCTTAATTTGCCTAAGGACAGTCTTAGGAGGAGAAACTGCAGACAGCAAGTGGATTGGTAATGATTGCAGCACATGTTTAATCAGGGCAACTCTGCCACCATATGAAAGAAGCCTGCCATGCCAACCTCTGATCCTACTAACCACCTTAGAAGTCAGATCATTAAAGTGAACAATTCTCTTCCTACCAATATAGAGAGGGCATCCTAGATAAGTGATAGGAGAATCCTTTCTGGTAAAACCTGTAACCTGATGAATCCTTCCGTTGGTATAGTGGAAAACAGATGAGTCAGTCATGAAGTGACTCTTGTCTGTTCATACTCCTGGAGGATCCTCATAATTTTTATCAGAGATTTTCTGCAGCCAGAAGTGAAAATAATCACATCATCTGCAAAGCTCAGATGTGTGATTTGAGGGCCTCTTCTTTCCATGTAGAATATATTGAAGAACTGGTCATGAGATAGGTTATTAAGCATCCTTGATAACAATTCAGCCCCCATAATGAATAGGGATGGTGCTAAAGGATCTCCTTGCTTAAGTCCCCTAGTAGAATGAAAGAAGCCACATCTAGTTCCATTGACAATCACAGAGTACCAGTTATTGCACATTGTTCTCCACACCATGTCAATAATTTTTTCACTGAAACCCATTCTTCTCATCATAATGCATGTGAAGGACCAAGAAACTCTGTCATATGCATTTGCCATGTCTAGTTTGATCACAACATTGGCACCTATGTTTGGTTTTTTGATGCCCTGGACAATCTCCTGTGCCAACATGATGTTTTCAGAGATGCTTCTACCCTTGACAAAGCCAGTTTGGTTAGGAGTTATGATTCTGGGAAGAAGGGTTGCAATTCTGGAACAAAGGATTTTGGAGATGATTTTATTGATGAAATTACTCAGGCTTATAGGTCTGAATTCAGAAAGGGAATTAGGGAATTCAACTTTGGGTAGGAGAACCAAACAAGCTTGGGTCATGTATCTTGGCATGGGCTGGCCACAAAAGAAGGCATTCACCACATTTAAAAGGTCATCTTTGATTATATCCCAACAATGCTGAAATTTTTTTCCATTGAGGCCATCAGGACCTGCAGCACTGACAGGATTCATGGAGAAAACAATGGCCTGAGTTCCTCCATGGTTGGATCTTTGTTAAGGTTATCATTATCCTCTTCTGTGATCATAGAAGGGATACAAGATAGAAGATATTCCCTTATGGTTCCCCCTGGACCAAAAAAAAGGTTCTGAAAATAGTCACAAGCAGCTTCACCAATAGCCTCATCCCCATAGATCCAGTCACCATCTTCATTTTTTATTTTATGGATGTAGAGCTTTCTCCTCCTACCTCTGATTAAGCTGTGGAAGTACTTAGAATTAGCATCACCATCCTTAAACCATTGGAGCTGAGTTTTTTGCTTCAGGACAGACTCCTCAACTTTCAGGTATTTAACATATTGGGCTGTGAGCTCATGAGCCATTGCTCTATCTGATTCCTTGTTGGTATGGGCCCAGGTTTCCTCAGCTTTTCTAACTTTCTCTTCAAATTCCTTGGTTCTTTGGAAAATGTCACCATAAACTTGCCTAGACCATTTGGAGAGTATAGAGCATAAATTCTTGATCTTCTAATGAAAGACCCACATTGGATTACCAAAGACCTGTTTATTCCAGACTGTCTGAACCAAAGGAAGGAAGGAGTCCTCTACAGTCCAACAATTCAAGAATTTGAAGTATCTGATTGTGTTCTCTGGTCTGACATACATTTCCATGAGAAGTGGAGAATGATCTGATCCTGTTGATGCCAAATGACTGATGGTAGTAGCAAGGTAGGAGGCTAGCCAATTGTCATTCACCATGCCTCTGTCCAGTCTCTTCCAAACAATAGAACATGGTCCTCTACCATTAGACCAAGTGTATCTAGGTCCATAGTAGCCTAAATCAGTGAGCCCACAATCGTCTATCATACTCAGAAAATCCAGACTTTTGTTGATCTGATAAGGGATGCCACCAATTTTTTCTTCAATGGAAGAAATCACATTGAAATCACCAATGACACACCATGAGGTATTAGAGGAAGCAACTTTGGTTCTCAGGCAGTCCCATAAAGGCCTCCTTAAAACTGGCTTGCATTTGGCATAAATGATGGTAAGAATGAATGGTTCTGCAGCCTCTATATGTTTCAGTTCAATAGAAATCTGCTGCTCATGATGGTCAATAACAGTGCCAGAATAATCTTGATCCCAGAAGATCCAGATTTTATTATTGATGTTAAAAGCTGCATTCTGCATGGACATTTGGATTTTATAGTGGTTAATGTGGGAGGTGTCAGGGAAAGGTTCCAGGACTGCTATGAAAGAGGTTTTGTGAAGGTGTTTCAATGTTTTCAGTCTCTCAATGGCACCAGAGGTTCTAATCCCTCTAACATTCCATATGAGTGTACTAATCATTAAAAATGGGAGGGATTTTTGTGTTTTGGTGGCACACTTGTGTTTCCAGCTGCCCTACTTCTTGTGAGTCTTGGTGAGGGGTTGTAGGTTCTGGGAGAGAGGTTTTGGGTATCAATGGCATCAGATTGATCATATGGGCCATTCACTGCATTAACCAACATATCATATTGTTGCTCATCATCAAAAGATGCATTGGTGTCATTTTCTTCATCCTCCATACCTCCACTCATTTCATCTTCAGAATGGATGGGTCTATATTTATCAAATTCAGGAGAGTATTTGTTTGGAGGGCATTCTTCAAGGGGGGTGGCTGCTAGGACACTGGTTGGGATATGAGTGGGCTGTTCAGAAGAAATGTTTTCTGGATTTCTGTTTTGGTTGTGCACTTGCAAAAATGGTTGGGACAAGGAGGGATCAGAAACTGGATCCTTATAGACTTGGGATTTATCAGCAGAGCCTGGATCAGGAGGTCTTTTCAAGATGGCAATTGGACTCTGAAAATTATTTTCTGATGGCTCATTTATACTGATTCCTGAGGCTTGCCTTCTCATGGCTTGTCTCTGCTTTTGGCTGGGCTTGTTTTTGAATTTAAGGGGTTTCACACTGAAGTCAGATGCTGCATGTGCTTTTCCTTTAGCCAGTTTTCTCAACTCATCACTCTGCTGAGCAATATAATCTTCTTCAGAAATGAGCACTTCAACCTCTTCATTTTCAGGAGACTGTTGTTCTGTGGCATTGAGAATAGTAGGGGTAGCAGGGGATATGAAGTCTTTCCTAGGTTCAGTCTTTTGTGCAGAAGCACACTCATGCAGAACATGAGGAAAGCCCACCCCCTTTGGATTCCCTTCCTGTCTAGTCTTAGGTTTCTCTTAACAAATCACCTTTCCTCCTTCAGCTACACCAATCACAGGGGGTATAGGGAGGGGAGGGGTTAAGGGAATAGGTTGATTCTGAGCACCAGAATCTACACTCCTCTCCAGTTGAGCTGGAGGATTGATAGGAGACATACCTGTGTGCTGTGGCATTTGTTGATCAGTGGTTACATCTTGTTGTTGCTGAGCAGTTGGTTGCCTTTATATGTAAACTTGCTGGTGCTTTTTATTTTGGGAGTTACCTTTGAAATTCTTTTTCTTCTGGGTTTGCCATTCATCAGGTGGTACTTCAGTTACCTCTTGTTGGTGCTCTACCTTATTCTATTGTTCTACTGCCTTTGGTTTAGCATTTTGATCTTGTACCCCTTTTTTTGATTTTTCTTGCTGCTTGGTATTCTGTAATTGCTTGCTTGATTCACCCTTTTCTGAAGCCTTTTGCTGAATGCTCATTTGTGGGATTGTTGCAGCAGTTTTATCTTCCTCTTTTTTCCTTTGAATTTCAAGATCCCTCAGTTTAACAGGACATGCTGGCATAGAGTGTCCTAGGTGTCTGCAATTGGTGCAATAGGATGGGACGTTGTCATATTGGATCTCAAGCCACTGCCCATTTCCATTAACATCCTGATTTTCATCATATCCCAACCAAACAACATGAGTTGGTCTTTCTTTGGTGAGATCAAGCTGCATCTTCACTTTGACTACACTGCCTCTAGTTTTCTGGAAGGAAGCCAGGTCTAGGAAGAGAGCTTTTCCAACTGGAGATAAGGAGATAGAATCTCCATGTAGTATAGGTGTCAGGGCAATTCAGGGATCATGATCCATACTGGGACTATGGGGGAATCCTCATTAGGTTTGAAGATAGGATTCCATGCCTCAATTCTCATCATCTGACCTTGAATATACATGTACTGTTTGGACCATACAGTAGAGTGGTCATATTCATTGTCCAAATCAATATAGATAGTTTTGGCATTGAAATGGGAAATTTTAACACCACCTATGAGTTCAGTTTGGGGTATGAAACTTTTCCTGATCAATTCCATCTTGGGCATGATGTTTGTAAACTTGCCCACCATTGTATACTTACACCTGTCAGCAAATTTGATCATGTAGTCATCTTTCTAAAAAATGACTGTTGGTTTTCCTTGTTTGGTAGTGATAACAGGAGTAGAAAATTGAATTGGAGCTTTTTTTGCCTCTTGTCTAGCTCTCATCCTAGTAACATAAGAATGTGTGATTGTAGGGGGTGAGGGTGGGGGATTGACTTGCTGCATGGCTTTGTTTTGGTTGGGATTGGGTGGGGGATTGATTGCTTTATCTGTGTTAGGTGGAGGGGTGGGAATTGTGGTTTCCTGATGGTTGTTGGGGTGTTTTGGTTTTTCATAGAATTGTTTGGTCTCTCAAAATTGGAGGAAATTCTAGGATGTTGACTGTGAATAGGTTTAGGGAGGTTCTGAGTAGCTGGAGGAGGTTGGTTATTTTGGTCGGATTGTAAAGGTGCATTTTGAGATGGGGGGGCAGAGTTATTACCTGGGGGGTGGATTGAGATTGCTGGTACTGGGCTTCAATGTGACTATCAAGTGAAGCAGGGGGATCAACTATGACAGCATCAGATTGGACTAGTTGGCCTTGATCACTTTCAACAGCTGCTGCATTTTTGTCAGGCATTTGAGGGACTGGATTTTTCTGTTGTGGGGCTTTGGCATTGTGAGGTTGCATTTGGGAATTCTGAGGATGAGTGAGTTGAATTGGAACCTCAGGAGTAGATTCCAATTGGCTACAAGCCATTTGCCTAGCTACAACACTACTGTCAGTCAACTGGGGGACAACTGGGAACTTCAAAGGATCAGACAAGACTATTTCTTCAGTGGATTGGGGTGAATTTTGGTAAGTGACCTCAGTGGGGGCTAAGGAATCATTTCCAACCAATAGGATGGGGGAAATTTGATCAGAAAGGGGATTGGCATTTCGTTGAACATCTGCATCGCTACAGTGGCTAGAATTACTATTTCTAATATTCGACGAGATTGGCCAATATAAAATTTGGTTTGATGGATTGGCAACACTCTCCTGGACATTAGGAATCGCTTGGCATTGGTTTTGAATCATTTGGAACGCCTGATCACCCCCAACGACCAGCTGGTGCATACCTGGGCTTATGGAATGATCATGGTTATCGATTCCCATGGTGGAATGAGCTTAAACTTGGCAAGGAGGTTCCTTTGAAGCTAGGAAGAGATTATAATAGCCAATTGCTCTCCAATTGGCTCAGAACCTGAAGAGTCAATTCGTCGAATACCTGGCCTGCTCGAACTGTCAGTTTGCTTTGATTGTAAAATTGAAGCTTGTGTTTGATACCCATGTGAAATTGAAGGTGCAATGATGTTCTCCTCATCAAGGCAAGCATTTTGGTACCTTTCATTTTCCATTTGGACGGCTGGAACATTAACGTCGGCCATTTCTGAAAAACTGGCATTTTTTGAATCGTCGTTGCCGGCGATTCCCACGGTGGAATGGTCTGATTTTTGGTGAGGAAGTGCGCTTTGTGATGATAAATGATCTCCACAGCTTGGAATTTTTAAATTTGACCCAGAATCGCCTTTGGAAATTTTAGAAGTCCCAAGGCAATTTTTTGCTACAGTGATCGCTCCACCAATTTTGAGATTCGTAGCAGTGGGGGAATGTTTGAGGGAAGCGCCTAGTGGGGGTTTGTACTCCTTGAAATTGTGCATCTTTTGGGACTGGTCCGGTGGTTTTTCAACACCGGACGGCGGAGCAACATGCATTTTTGTCCGGCGCTGGTACTGTTCACCAGAATCGCCTGTACGGAGTTCGCTTTTGATATACCTCTACAAATTTCCATGTTTAAATCCATATGTAAACAATGTATTTAACTCACAATGTGGAGAAATCACTTACCTAGTGACGGGTGATGAAGAAGCTCCTTTAAAAATCGCCCCAAGCTCGGCTCCCATGGAAGATTTGAGATAAAATGAGCCAAAACCCATTTTTTGCAAACTTATACACTGCCCAGGCGACCTTCTTTGCGAACGCGTCAAGCCCATCACGTTCGCGAAGCACAACCAGCTCCAGTTCCAAAACTGCTCTTCGCGAACGCGAGTCTAATCTCGCGAGCGCGATGCTTTACCCGGCGAACCTTCGCGAATGCGGTGCACCTTTCGCGAACGCAGAGGCCAAAAATCTCCCAGGTCCAATTTCCCCTTCGTCAACGTGGTGCCCCAATCGCTAACGCGTTTCTTCAACTTCTTACCTTACGCGAATGCGAGGCCCTAGTTGCGAACGCGAAGCACAAAAATCAGCGGCCAGAGATCCTTCTTCGCGAACGCGTGTATCCCTCTGCGTTCGCGAAGAACAAAACCAGGCACTAGATATCAACAGCAGCAACTCAGCCAAACTTGGTCCGAAATCACTCCGAAACTCACCCGAGGCCCCCGGGAACCCGTCCAATCACACCAACCAATCCCAAAACATGAAACAGACCTGCTCGAGGCCTCAAATCACACCAAACAACATCAAAATTACAAATCGACGATCGAAATCCTTCTTTAAACTTTCAATTTCCAAACTTCGACGAACGCGTCCGATCATATCAAAATGTTCTGGAATGATGCCAAACTTTATGTACAAGTCACAAATTACGACACAAACCTATTCCATGGCTCTAAATCCCAAACAGACATCGATAACACCAAAGTTCACCTCAAACCAAACTTAGGAAATTCTAAAACCTTTAAAATGCCAACTTTCCACAATAAGTGCCGAAATGTTCCCAGGTGACCCGATACTCAACCCGAACATAAGCCAAGTCCGAAATCATCATACGAACCTATTGGAACCTTCAAATCCCTATTCCGAGGTCGTTTACTCAAAAGTTAAACTTTAGTCGATTCTTCTAAATTAAAGCTTTCGAAATTAGAATTTTCCATCTGAATCAACTCTGAACTTCTGAAAATTCAATTCCAACTACGCGTACCAGTCATAAAACATGAAGTGAAGCTGCTCAAGGCCTCAAGCCGTCGAACGACGTGCTAGATCTCAAAACAACCGGTTGGGTCGTTACATTCTCCCCCACTTAAACATGCGTTCGTCCTCAAACTTGCTAGGAGCTGTTCCGGAGTTATCCAAAATCATTGTTTAACACCTCGTGCACCTACCCGTGCCACCACAACCCATGTGAGCACATTAGCTTGAGCCAAACTGAAGATCCTCCCTATAACTTTAGCTAACAAGCCTTAGAACCAAATTCCAACACCTGGAATTCTCCACGAGACCCGTTTCTAACATACAAACACCGCATTAATCCCTACGCACCGTACCAAAACCTGATCATGCGCCTATGCTAAATCCCACCATGCACCACATAAGTCATCAGCCCATAATAACATCCTCTAACCACAATAGTTGGAATTCCACGAATTCGATGCCGAAAATACACCTCATGACACATATAAGACCCGTTCCAACTCTCAAATGCTGCCACGACTAAAGAGATGTGTAGAAACTCATAACCACCTGCCAAATCAATAAATCATGCAGTCTCCCCACTTGACAAGAACTATCACCTCATTTTGAGTTGAATAATGATATTTCTCTTTAATATACCCTACATAAATCTGATCGCACTGATCTCAGGCCTAATAACCACGTCTCACCCAGTACAAGCTGCTACCGCAATGAGCCACCTCAAACACTGACCAAAATCTCATATGACACCATCAACCCGCCAACAAGCTACAACTTGAATATGACACATAAGGAAGAACAAACTCTGGAAAAGAACTACCCAGCCCACGTAACGAATAAAATGGGAGAACAGATGCTATGAACCCTTCTCAGAGAATGAGAAACAAGGACTAAGCGGTTGTTGCAAATATAATCTGGTTTACAAGTCCGGCGTCGAATCCCACAAAAAACTAAGGCTTAGCTATAGCTGTTCACTATCACCAAGAAGACAAGCTTGAACAATTCCTAACTAATAGATATTAATATTCTTGTATTTAACTGATTAACTACAATTCCTTATTAACTAAAAAATTAAAATAATAAATTAACAACTAAAGATACTAAGGGTTAGAGACAAGATTAAGGAGGTCTAGAGTAATGATTTCCCCAATTGTCGCGCTACGTTTTCTATAAATTCGCCTAAGTATTCTCTACCGATCATGAGCGCTCTAACTGTCATAACTCTCTCCGAGTAGTTACCACAATTTACTAGACATATTCTCCTGAATTACGCTAGCTGGCGTTAAGTACGGCTCACTTGGATCGCACCCAAGGTTTCATTATCTCTAATCCCACCTTTAAACCCTCCGTATTGATCGCTCATATACGTTTGGAGTGATGTTGTTCAACAACTACCTAAATATGCATTCTCTCTCGAGTAATACACACTAAATAGGCACAGTCGATTGAGAGCTCTTCAACCAACCACAATAATAACGTAGTTGAACAAATAGAGAAAATACTACAGCAAATCTATATTAACGTAATAGGAAAATCATCCTCCAAAAGGTTCCATCAAAACCCTAGATAACAAATTAGCTATTCATAATAGTATGCAAAACTAGAATACTAGAATTCATAACCAATAATGGAAAAAAGGAAGAAGGAAGCGTAAAACTCGTAGAAGAATTCTCCGTCTTGCTCCTAGTGTGTTCTTGCCTCCTTAGGTCGAATCTCGGTCTCCACGACGGCTCCATGATCTCCTTAAGTCTAATGTCTGTCTCCCCCTAATATTAGTATTTAATGACTATTTATATGTGTAGGAAAAAAGGCCTAGATAAAATAACCTAGTCCAAAACCAAATAGGAGATAAAATAGGCTTGAAACTCGGAACAGTCGAAACCTCGCGACAAGTCTCGTGTTAGGCCTAGCGACGCAAGCTGAAACGCGAGAAAGAAAGCTTGCGTCGCCTGCTTCTTCACTGCCTCACATTCTTGCCAGAAGTGTTTGCAATCAAGTATAGTTATTTGTCTATTTCCTTCACGTATCCATTTCTCCAAGGTAATGGCTTTCCTTCTTTTCTTTATTTGTTTTGTTTTACTTCGTCCCATCATTGTCCCATAATGTCCAGTGATTAGATACTCGTGAATCAATCATTATTGTATAAAATATATCGCAGAATCTTTATTTTGCTCTAATTTTATCTCCAAAGTACCTACACATAAAATAACTCAATTAAGCACAAATATAGTATAGTTTAGCATTAAAGCACTTAAAATGTAAGGTAAATAATGTACTAAAATATGGAATTATGGCCGAACATCAATACCCCACACTTGTTGCTCGTCCTCGAGCAATCAAACTACACTTATAGATACAACCTTTTTTAAACAATTCTCCTAACTCATCACACCAAGAATACTTAAAATAGACTAAGCACAAATGCATAACATCTTCACCTCAAGATTTGACTTACAAGTACCACGCATTATTCACAACTCACCCACTTACTCTAACATAAAGGTCACTGACATTACCTTTCCTACATGAATCAAGTTCCCTCACACAACAAAAGAGAGTAGTTCCGCCCAATAAAATTTAAGAACACTTAGGAACTCAAGATAGAAAGAATTCACTCACTCTCAGAAATAACATTCATATGCCACAAAAGACGCACCATAGGCTTGCCCGTAGTGTACAACTCTACTAATCGAGCTCATTCAGTCTAGGATCAAGGAGGACTTTATTTGGTTGTAATGTAGGCTGTGGGACGCGTAGAATACATTTAGATATAAGAGTGACTACACCTCCCTAAGCACTTTAATACATATACTTTAACATTCAAACCCTCTACTTATTTCAAACCAACCTCCACATTCACATCAATGTTTATTACCCCATACTTCTTTAAGCACAACTACATCAAGAGTCACCACTCATCAAGGAATATTTTTTTTTCACAGCAATACAACTATTTTTTTTCTTTTCTTTCTTTTTCAATTCAAGTGGCTCTTACTTTTTTTTCTAAACAGTGCACCTTTCTCCTTATTTCATTAGTTCTACTCAAAAGCCAAACCAACCACCCCATACTTTAACTTTTACAAAGTTCATAACAATTCAAGTGCTCATGAGAGGTGAACAGATTCAAATAGATGGTTAATTCAAACAAAGGGGTAAGGCTTGTAATGTGGTTGCCAAAGAAACAGGATTACAGGCTCAAAGAGGTTAATTACATTACATAGCAATTAGGAGGGTAAACTATATATATGGCTCAACAAAGAAACACCTATATCACTTCCAAGACTGAACAAAACTACTATTTTGCCTTGCAAACGTACGGGGCAAGTTCTAGATATCAATGCAATGCATTGAATACACCCAAACCTCACACACACATGGCACATAACTCACTCAGGATTGGTTTTATCAAGACACTCTAGTCAAAGCAGTTAAGCAAATTTAAGCTTATACAATTTAAGGTGCTTATACAAAAGTAAAAAACTGAGCTTAAGCGTCACAACCAAAGTACTCACTATTCTCAGGCATAACAAAGTCAAGAGATATTGCTTCAATTCAATTCATCTCACACTAGCTCCTACTCCCTTAAAAAAACTAACTACACCCTATTCAATCAAAAACCTTCGGAAAGAACCGCGGCAAAAAGAAAACCAAGGAAAAAAATTAATTAATTAAACTAAGACAACTAAAATAGCATAGAAAGTCACCCAGACAATCTCCTCACCCCACACTTAAAATTGTGCATTGTCCCCAATGCACACCATAACTAATAAGGGATAAAAGAAACTCCCTGGTAGGCCAAAGACCGAAGCACTAGCAGCTCATGGGGTACTCAGACTTCTCCCAAGCTTGGTCCTTTGTGAGGGTACCTCACACTTAGTTCCAACCATCTGGTTTGCTGTTGCATCCTTCAAGTAGCTCTGCTTTCCATGCTCCTAGAAAATCAAAAATCGACACTACAAAAAAATAATACAATAATAATAATAATAATAATAATAATAATAATAATAATAATAATAATAATAATAATAATAATAATAATAATAATAATAATAATAATAATAATAAAAGAAAGCAGTAAAGCTGGGTTGCCTCCCAACAAGCGCTTGATTTAACATCGCAACACGACGTGAATCATTTTCTGCCTCCACTTCGAACTTATGAATTGGACCCCCAATTTGGCATCAAGTTCTCGGCTATGCTCCAGGGGTGGAGGAACAAATCTAACTGGCCCAAGCAACCAATGTAGCATTCTGCACTTCTTGGCCTTTACATGAGGTGTGTAATCCTGATTTTCTGGCAAGAAAAATTCCAAAATGCAGGCACCTTGTTCCTCATCCTTTGACTCCTCAAGTGGCTCGGACGACTCTATTTCCATATTATCATCCAAGTACAATGTGAAAAAATGCTTGGAGTGTGGACCAATGCGCTCAACTACATGAACATTGGGATTATCAACATCCTCAGTATCAATGACACTAGAGTCAACTAAATATGTATCCTCAATATCCTTGGTTGAATCTAGTATCTCTTTTACGACATCTGCATCCAAAAATCTAGTTCGATTGATTGTTGGTGTTCTACTCTGGCCTTCTCGTCTAGCTCCTCCCAGTATTTTTTAAATCCTCCAGCATAATGGCAATTTCTGTAGCCAATTCATGCTCATATTGGCTACTATTCACAATGTCAACTTGTTGTGCTTTACAAGGTTTAATTAATTTATTCGCTTGAGCCTCCAAGTTGTGAATAGTTGCCTCTTGCCTTTGTATCTACCGTGGTTTCTCATCATATTGTTCCACATGGCACTTTAATATATCTTTGATCTCCTTTAAGTCAGCTTCCCTAGGTTCTTTGTTCCTGTTATCCTCACAAGAAAAAGTAGAACCATCATAGTAAGGGGTTGGGGGAAGATAAGAAATAAAAGCACAACCATGAAAGTGACCATCTTGACAACCACATATCACACACAGTCCACACATAAGATTGAGTTGGTGCACAAAACTCGCTCTCAGGAATATTTTGATAATTTTGCTCTGGGTGGTTTCCTCCACAATATGCATAAGGGGGATCAAAAGTAGAATTACCAACATAAAAACTCTCATAATTCCAAGATGCCATGTCTCTCGAGTCAAAATAAAAAATTATCAAATACAAGAAAACAAAAATAAAAGTTCAAAGTTGCAACCTAGAAATATGTACACCTACAGCTATATCGTTAGTTCCCCGGCAACGACGCCAAAATTTGATCACGCCCAACTATGCCTTATAAAAAGGACTAAGCGGTCGTTGCAAATATAATGCAGTTTACAAGACCGGAGTCGAATCCCACAGAGAACTAAGGCTTAGCTAAAGTTGTTCACTATCACCAAGAAGACAAGCTTGAACAATTCCTAACTTATAGATACTAAGATACTTGTATTTAACTAATTAACTAACAAATTAAAATAATAAATTAACAACTAAAGATACTAAGAATTAGAGACAAGATTAAGGAGGTCTAGAGTTATGATTTTCCCAATTGTCGGAATCTTTCCCGCTACGTTTTCTATAAATTCGCCTAAGTATTCTCTACCGATCTTGAGCGCTCTGACTCTCATACCTATCTCCCGAGTAATTACCACAATTTACTAGACATATTCTCCCGAATTACGCTAGCTGGCGTTAAGAACGGCTCACTCGGATCGCACCCAATGTTTCGTTATCCCTAATCCCACCTTTAAACCCTCCGTATTGATCCCTCATATACGTTAGGAGTGATTTTGTTGAAGAACTACCTAAATATGCACTCTCTCCTGAGTAATACACACTAAATGGGCACCGTCGATTGAGAGCTCTTCAACCAACCGCAGTAATAACGTAGTTGAACAAATAGAGAAAATACTACAGCAAATCTATATTAACGTAACAGGAAAATCATCCTCCAAAAGGTTCCATCAAAACCCTAGATAACAAATTAGCTATTCATAATAGTATGCAAAACTACAATACTAGAATTAATAACCAATAATGGTAAATAGGAAGAAGGAAGTGAAAAACGCATAGAAGAATTCTCCGCCATGCTCCTAGTGTGTTCTTTCCTCCTTAGGTCGAATCTCGATCTCCACGACGGCTCCGTGCTCTCCTTAGGTCTAATGTTTGTCTCCCCCTAATATTAGTGTTTAATGACTATTTATATGTGTAGAAAAAAAGCCTAGACAAAATAACCCTGCTCAAAACCAAATAGGAGACAAAATAGGCTTGAAACCCGGAACAGTCGAAACCTCGCGACAGGCCTCGCGTTAGGCCTGGCGACGCAAGCTGAAACGCGAGAAAGAAAGCTTGTGTTGCCTGCTTCTTCGCTGCCTCACATTCTTGCCAGAAGTGTTTGCAATCAAGTATAGTTATTTGTCTATTTCCTTCACGTATCCATTTCTCCAAGGTAATGACCTTCCTTCCTTTCTTTATTTTTTTTGCTTTACTTAGTCCCATCATTGTCCCATAATGTCCAGTGATTTGATACTCATGATTCAATCATTATTGTATAAAATACACCGCAGAATCTTTATTTTGCTCTAATTTTATCTTCAAAGTACCTACACATAAAATAACTCAATTAAGAACAAATATAGCATAGTTTAGCATTAAAGCACTTAAAATGTAAGGTAAATATGTTCTAAAATATTGAATTATGGCCGAACATCAAGAAACAAAATACACAAGGATAGATATAGGGGACCGTACTCAACAGCTCACTGTTGCAGCGTGCAACCCGATCCACACATGATACCGTTGCAGCATGCAAGCCGATCCAAACATGATACCGTTGCAGCGTGCAACCCAATCCAGATAATATACCCGTGGCGGCGTGCCACTCGATCCACATTTAACAATAAATATGGAAGTACCCATCAATCCAAAATATTTATTCGTACGAAATATCCGAATATCGACCACAAGCACGCCAAGTGCATATTACAATACCTGGGGAGATGGATAGCGCCATACGCTACAAAACCAAGCACAACTAAGGTGCGATAAATGACCTACATCTCGAGAGTCATCCTGCTCTTATAACACCATTGACTACACGGGACCATAACACGTGTGCGAATAATCAAGCCGTCTCACGCCCCACCTGGCACAATAGAGCATTACATGGAATAGCTGATGACGGGAATAACATCCAACGCTCGAAGACTCCTCCAAAAGCAATGCTATGTTGAATGAACACATCTGTCACGACCCAAACCGATGGGTCGCGACGGGTTCCCGAGTCCAACTTGTCAAACACCCCTAAGCATGTGTCTAAGATATAAACCTGAATAACATCTGCTGAATTACGAGAATAATATACATGAAGGAAACCTGCCCAAAAGGCATATGTACATATACGTGCAACATACGTAGGGCGAGCCGACAAGGCTGCTATAGGAAACTATATACCTCAAAATTGGAAGCCGGCAAGGCCATGTACTATCCAACTAGACATACTGTCTACAGACCTCTAATAGAAATACCACTGTACAAAGACGGGACTGAGCCACGTCATACCCATATATATACAACCATACCATACCAAAATCAAAAGCAGCTTCGGATCAAGTGGAGCACGCTAATTCTCGCTAATCAAGGATCCTAAGAAGGGGGACCGTCAACTTGCCTACATGCGGGCATGAAACGTAGGTCCCGTGAAATAGGACGTCAGTACGAAAAAATGTACTGAGTATGTAAGGCATGAAAATCAGTATGTAAAAGACATAGATGAAACATAGAATAAAGAAATCCATTTGTCAATCTGAATAACTTCATAAATTCTGAAACATTTATAATGTCATGCACGTGCATACAAATGTCATGTCATGCATAGGTATAGGTGTACATAATATCATCAAGCCTCTGAGGGCATCCCATCATATTGTCTCGGCCACTGTGGGCAACATCATCAACATATACCAACTGATCAGGTGGTGGTGCGTATATAATGCCATAACCTTTTTCCCATATTCCATATACATAAATATATACATATAAATACGCGTATATAACGCCGTTAGGTCATGGATCAATGTACATGCATAAATTAATAAAATGCATGAAAATATGTTACAAATTTCAATATTCTTTTCGGATAAACTTTATCAACTGCGTATTATTTTGAGACCCATGAACAGAAGATATAATAATATGTCACATGGGGAATCAAGAACACAGATACCCCTAGTATTTCTATCAATAGAGTCGTTCATGAAAACTGTGCGTTTGCTCATTAGTTCTGTATAACTTGGATTATGCTGCAAAGAAAGAAGAGATAGCCTTGAAAGAAGAGATCATACCTGGGGTAGGAAAAAATTCGTATGATATTCTTGAAAAAGATTGCACCGTACCCCTTTAGAAGCACAAAATTTGTACGTTCTTAAGCTTCCAATAATTTCTTGTTGGATTTTTGGTTGGATAACATTTTGATGAAGCTTCCTAACGTTCTGGATTTAAAACTTTTGGTTGAAAGATGTTCTGTAAAAATGGATAACGTTTGGGTTTTGGTTGAAGGGAGCTTTTATGTAAGAATCATTATCAATCTATTGGGTTAGTCTTTAGTAATATGGAAGATCTTTAAAAAGGAGTGAAATGTGACATTATGCCACCAGATCCAAAAATGACTAAGAGTCCCATTATCCGATAATTAACCCATTACCCGCATAATTAAGAATTATCTCAACTACTTAAAATACTACTCATTTTTAATATACATTATACATCATACTATCGTGGTCATATGGTACCTTGTATGGTACTAGTCCATAAATATCGAGTATTATCGCTTGACCCGTATTTTATCCCAAATCGGCCACCTTCAACGAAACTCGTTTACTTTAATTCGTGTACCCTTTATTCTTCATGACACTTACTTATCGCTCTTTATAAATAGCATAAATACGTTAACCTCAAGATAATCTCATCCCCGAGTCTACGTTGATTAACTGAAGACGAAACTTTAACATACGAAAACGCGAGATGTAACATCCTTCCCCCCTTAGAAACATTCGTCCTCGAATGTTTAACTCTCTGGGATCTATATAACCTTGGCAGAGTCACCTTTGTAACAATGCTACTACCAACTCTTCCTGTAGAAACATAATAATTCAACGACACATAGGACCATAATCGTCAATAACGACAATGGCCTCACACGACCAGCAACAATAACTGACACAAGAGTCCATACACGTACTTTAAGGTTATGACGTCACAGTCAGACCCTTTTCTGGAGGAGGAAATAAATAGGGATATCTAGACTTCATGTCTTCCTCGGCCATCCAAGTCATTTCTTCCACATTGTTGCTTTTCCAAAGTACTTTTACCGAAGCTACATCTTTAGTTCTCAATCTCCGAACCTGTCTGTCTAATATAGCAATGGGAGTTTCTTTATATGATAGCTGCTCTGTGACCTGAATGTTGTCAACTGACACGATTCTGGAAGAATCTCCGATACATTTACGGAGCATAGACACATGAAAGACTGGATGTACAGACTCCAAGTCCGAAGACAAGTCTAACTCATATGCTACCTAGCCTACCTTGCGTATGATCCTATATGTTCCAATGTACCGAGGGCTAGGTTTTCCTTTCTTTGCAAACCTCATGACACTTTTCATAGGTGATACCTTTAGCAATACCCAGTCGTCAACCTGAAATTCCAAGTCTCGCCGTCGATTATCCGCATACGACTTCTGACGGCTTTGAGCTGCGAATGGCCTTTATTGTATAAGCTTAATTTTCTCGATTGCCTGTTGTACTAATTCTGGTCTTACTAACGTAGTTTTCCCGACATCGAACCACCCTATAGGCGATCTACACTTCTGTCCGTAAAAAGCTTCGTATGGAGCCATCTTAATACTGGAATGGTAGCTATTATTATATGTGAACTCAATAAGCGATAGATGATCATCCCAGATACCTTTGAAGTTTATCACACAAGCTCGTAACATATCCTCCTGTGTCTGAATGGTACGCTCAGCCTGTCCGTCTGACCGGGGATGGAATGCCGTACTAAGACTTACCTGAGTCCCCAATCCTTTTTTGGAAGGACCTCCAAAAGTTAACTGTAAATTGAGCTCCTCTATCCGAGATAATAGATACAGGGACACCATGCAATCGTACTATCTCCTTAATATAAAGGCTTGCATAATCCTCTGTGGAATATGTAGTCCTAACGGGCAGAAAATGGGCAGACTTTGTAAGCCTATCAACAATCACCTATATCGAATCGAACTTATGCTGGGTACTAGGTAAGCCTACGATGAAATCCATATTGATTACTTCCCATTTCCAAGTCGGAATCTCCATAGCCTGTAATAATCCATTGAGTTTTTGGTGCTCAATCTTAACCTGTTGACAGTTAGGACACTGGGCAACACACTCCGCTATATCCTTTTTTCATTCAGTCCAACCAATATACTTACCTGATATCATGATACATTTTTATCATTCCGGGATGGATAGAATAACGAGAATACTGAGTTCCTCCCATAATCTGCTGACGTAGACCTGCAATATTAGGGACACATAATCGTCCTCGATATCTGAGGACCCCATCTCCTGTAATTTCAAATGGTGTCTTCTCCTTCTGAGGGGTGGTATCCCTATAATGAACTAACACAGTATCCTCGTACTGGCATTCCTTTACTTCAGTTACTAAAGAGGATGTTGCCGTATCCTGAATAGTAATTCCAATATCACCTGAGTCCAGTAACCAAACTCCAAGACTAGCTAGTTGATCAATCTCATGGACTATTCCTTTTTTATTTTTATTTTTTTATTTTTGGCTGTACCCATAGATCTACGGCTAAGGGTGTCGGCTACTACGATCGCCTTCCCCGGATGGTCTAAAATATCAACGTCATAGTCTTTTAGTAGCTCCAATCATCTCCTTTGACGTAAATTCAATTACTTTTTCTTGAAGATATACTGGAGGCTCTTAGGATCCTTATAGATATCAACATGAATGGCATACAAGTAGTGCCTCCACATCTTTAGTGCATGAATCACCGTGGCTAACTCTAAGTCGTGGGTTGGTTAGTTCTTCTTGTGCTTTCTTAGTTGTCTAGAAGCATAAGCTACAACCTTACCATGCTGCATCAGCACACAACCCAATCCAACGCCTGAAGCGTCACAATAGATAATGTAACCATCGGTCCATTCTGGGAGCGTTAGAACCGGTGCTGAAGTTAATCTGTCCTTTAATGCCTGGAAACTCCGTTCGCAAGCATTGATCCATTAAAACTTGGCTTCCTTCTGAGTTAAATTACATGGGTATTCTAATCTTTCACAATTCATGAAACTCCCTTCTTCGAAGGCCCAAAATTCATCCTTTATCTATCACAATTACGCCCTTATTCCAATACCAGGGCAGCATTTCATCTATTCTAAATGTTACTAGTCTTAGACTCCTTTGGGTTCATTTAGGCTATACTGAGCCTTCTATAACTTAGAGAAACTATCAGCTCTCTTATGAGCTTAATCCCAATGACTTATCCATTCTCGGCACCTTTTCACTCATCTTTTCTTATCCTTCCTCGCGTCTTCCTAAAACCTTGTCAAAGGTGCTGAAAGGGAAGAAAATCCCTACAAATCTCTTGTAATAACCTGCCAAACCGAGAAAGCTACGAACCTCCATCGGTGCTATGGGTCCAGGCCAAGTCTTTATTGCCTCCATCTTTTGTGTATCCACCCGAATGCCTTCACCCGAAATGATATGCCCAAGGAAAGCTAAAGAGTTCAACCAGAATTCACATTTAGAGAATTTTTGCATACAACTTCTCTTTTTTTGTAGGACTCTAAGCACAGTACGCAAATGATCTGCATGCTCCGCCTCTAAATGAGAATACACCAATATATCATCGATAAATACAATTACGAACAGATCTAATAAAGGCCTGAACACACGGTTCATCAAATCCATGAATATTGTTGGGCATTGGTCGAACCGAACGACATAACACGAAACTCGAAGTTCTCATATCTTGTCCGGGATGCTATCTTCGAGATATCTTCCTCCTTAACCCTTACCTGATGGTACCCGGACCTCAAGTCTATCTTTGAAAAACACTTGGCACCTTGCAACTGATCAAATAAATTATCAATCCTCGGGAGCGGGGTACTTATTCTTGATCGTCACCTTATTCTATTGTCTATAATCAATACATATCCGTAAGGAACCATCTTTCTTCCTCACAAATAACACAGGTGCTCCCCATGGTGATGTACTAGGTCTAATAAAAGCCTTTTTCAAGAAAATCTTTTAGTTTTTCCTTCAACTCTTTTTAGTTCTGTGGGGGCCATTCTATAGGGAGGAATAGATATTGGATGCGTATCTGGTAGTAGGTCAATAGCAACTCAATTTCTGGCTCTTGCGGAAGACCCTAAAGTTCATCGAGAAAAACATCGGGAAACTCATTAACCACAGGGAAGGATTGAATGGTTGGTAACTCTACTTCCACATCCCAAACCCGAACTCAGTGATAATTATGGTCCTTTTTAATCATCTTCCTTGCCTTGAGATAGGAGATAAATTTACCTCTTGGAGATGCCGTATTACCTTTCCATTTTAAAACCAGCTCTTCTAGGAACTGAAATCAAACCATCTTTGATCTACACTTGATGTTAGCATAACAGAAGGCCAACCAATCCATACCCATTATAATATCAAGTTCTACCCAACTGAACACCACGTACCTTATCCTTGTTTATTATCAAATCTATCACGGGTCATTTCGGGCCATATATATATATATATGTATAAACCTTTTCTCTAAATTAGTTATGCAAGTTATGTTTTAATATTGTTACCTATATATATAT
>NW_017671287.1:40545-47046 GCF_001879085.1 Nicotiana attenuata | reverse complement strand
TATATATATATATATATATAGGTAACAATATTAAAACATAACTTGCATAACTAATTTAGAGAAAAGGTTTATATACATAGGGGTCGACCAGCCCGTAGACATGTCATACCCAAAATTATATACAGGATACTGTCTGCAAAACCTCTAAGTAAACATAACCGTAGTATATCTACAAGTCGGGACAGAGCTCCCTAAGTCCTTATAAAACAACCTAACATATGCCGAACCGTGAATTGGTAATATTCCCAGAAGAAGTGGAGTTCACCAACCAAAAGCTGACATCTGGAAGAAGTCTAGAGTAGAGGCCCCTTGCCTCGTCCTATATGAGTGCCCGATCGGACACACTTCGAAGCGGAACCTTCATGTCCTTATTAGTTACCTTCCTCCTCTTAGCTCGACTACTATCTTCTTCCTCTGTGTATCTCATAACATACACTGACGAACCTTGATTGACGGACTCCCAAGATTGTGGACTATCTGGAACCTCAGAAGAGCTGGTGTCCGCAAATAACTTAACATAGTTTTGAGCTTGAGGGAAACCCGATTGTGCCAATCCATGCACTACTCCCCTCATACCCTGATCAACGGGCTATGATAATGAAACTAAGGGCCTTGGTGAGATCGAAACTTCTCTCACCCCGTCTGCTGCCGGAGTAGTCGAAACAGCTCGAACGGATGACTCATATGGATCCTCGGATGGATCCTCCTCAATAGAACCCATGATCTCCGATGGGTTTGACTCCATAATGTAACTTAGATCTCTTTCTAACACATTCGTAGCCTTCTGACCCGTGCTAGCAGCTTGCGCCCGTCGTCTAGTAGTAACAGGCATCACCAAAAACATAAAAAAGGTAAAGATTAGGAGTGGATACTTATGACTCAGTTCTATCGCACAATATGGATTAGAAAGAAAAGTAACCATCCTAAATATCATGTAGCCTCCTGTCTATGAGTGTGGTGCACAACATACCCATAAACAAGACTCTACTAGACACGGTCTGTAGACAATCCTAGGACAGAACAGCTCTGATACCACTTTTGTCACGACCCAAAACCGATGGGCCGCGATGGGTGCCTGAGTCCTACCTGTCAAACACCCCTAAGCATGCGTCTAAGATATAAACCTGAATAACATCTGCTGAATTACGAGAATAATATATATGAAGGAAATATGTCCAAAAGGCATATGTACATATACGTGCAACATATGTTAGGCGAGCCGACAAGGCTGCTATAGACAACTATATACCTCAAAACTGAAAGCCGGCAAGGCCACATACTATCCAACTAGACATACTGTCTACAAACCTCTAATAGAAATACCACTGTGCAAAGACGAGACTGAGCCACGTCATACCCATATATATACAAGCATATCGTACCAAAATTAAAAGCAGCTCCGGAACAAGTGGATCACGCCAACTCTCGCTGATCAAGGATCCTAAGAAGGGGGACCGTCAGCTTGCCTACCTGCACCTGCGGGCATGAAACGCAGGCCCTGTGAAATAGGGCGTCGGTATGAAAAATGTACTGAGTATGTAAGGCATGAAAATCAGTACGTAAAAGACATAGATGAAACATTTGGAATAAAGAAATCCATCTGTCAACGTGCATATGAATGTCATGTCATGCATAGGTATAGGCGTACATAATATCATCAAGCCTCTGAGGGCATCCCATCATATCGTCTCGGCCACTGTGGGCAACATACTCAACATATACCAACTGATCAGGTGGTGGTGCGTATATAACGCCATAACCTTTTTTCCATATCCCATATACATAAATATATACATATAAATACGAGTATATAACGCCGTCTGGTCATGGGTCAATGTACATGCATAAATAAATAAAATACATGAAAATATGTTAAAAATCTCAATATTCTTTTCGGATAAACTTTATCAATTGCGTATTACTTTGAGATCCATGAAGATAAGATATAATAATATGTCACTTGGGGAATCAAGAACACAGAGACCCCTAGTATTTCTATGAATAGAGTCGTTTATGAAAACTGTGCGTTTGCTCGTTTGTTCTGTATAACTTGAATCATGCCACAAAGAAAGAAGTGATAGCCTTGACATACCTAGGATAGGGAAAAATTCGTATAATATTCTTGGAAAAGGTTGCACCGTACCCCTTTAGAACCACAAAATTTGTACGTTGTTAAGCTTCCAATAATTTCTCGTTGGATTGTTGGTTGGAAAACGTTTTGTTGAAGCTTGCTAACGTTCTGGATTTACAACTTTTGGTTGAAAGATGTTCTGTAAAAATGGCTAACGTTTGGGTTTTGGTTGAAGGGAGCTTTTATGTAAGAATCATTATCAATCAAATGGGTTAGTCTTTAGTAATTTGGAAGATCATTAAAAAGGAGTGAAATGTGACATTATGCCACCTAATCCAAAAATGACTAAGAGTCATTGTTTGGAAGTGGCATGGCTGCCACGTTATTTTGTGGGGAAGGAAGGGTTGTTCTTATTATATAATTTATAAATTAATTAGATAGTATCCCGTTACCCGATAATTAACCAATTATCCGCATAATTAAAAATTATTTCAACTACTTAAAATACTACTCATTTTTAATATACTTTATACATTATACTATTGTGGTCATATGGTACCTTGTATGGTACTAGTCCATATATCGAGTATTATCGCTTGACCCGTATTTTATCCCAAATCGGCCACCTTCAACGAAACTCGTTTTCTTTAATTCGTGTACCTTTTATCCTTCATGACACTTACTTATAGCTCTTTATAAATAGCATAAATACGTTAACCTCAAGATAATCTCATCCCCGAGTCTACGTCGATTAACTGAAGACGAAATTTTAACGTATGAAAACGCGAGATGTAACAACATCCGACCTGATATAGAGGACACTCACATTAGAGCCATCAACGGACTCAAGTTGATTCTGATCATACCATACTGGGCCAACAACCTTACAAGGATCCACGATGGCGCTATTCTTGACACACACGAGCAGCTGTCCAATCTGGCCCAACTCCCACAGTTCGCAACCAAATAACTAGAGTGCCTTCCAAGCATAAGCTCTCACATTAGCAATACTACCGAAATCTTATAATTGGCTTCAATCCTTAACAATCAAGTGACAAACATGTCACACTTATACAAATTTCCTCATGGGATACGCTCCCACGACCTTCCGCACCAGGTAGCAAAGTATGCACCTGCACACCACTAACCGCACTAACTCTGTAAAGCCAACCAAGAGTCCGTAAATCAATACATGATGCCTCTTACCCAAGACATTGTTCTGAGGTGACACTAAGATAATTCCAACTTCCTCTAAACATCTGAAATTTCCCCTCTCATCCGAGCTCGTGATATTCTTATCAACACCGAGCTGCAACCTTGATCCTTAACTTACAATTCCCATGCCGTTCACTGTACCTACCATGCCGCTACGAGAGAGTACAATATCTCATCATAACTCCTGAATTACCAATAGAATAAACACTCTGGAACCCCTTTCACTCAACACATTACAGAGGAACATTGGCAACATGCAACCGAATTCCAATAACCGCAGAAAATACAAACCTTAAGTTGTGGTCTAAACTACCATAACTCTTCCGGGATCCATCTACACATATCAGGACATTATAATCAAATACCTCCAAATCAATCAAATTACGATGGCTGTTAAGCCCACACGTACAGCCACGGATCACCTGTATGGCTTACATACCGAAAGAACATATCATTGCCACAATCACGCTGATTCAAATCATTGCTAACCGACCCAACTTCTTCCAATTTTACTCTTGACTTGCCTAAGTAGTAATAATAGCTCTATTCAAAAACATAACAAACTCGATCAACACTTATCCCGAGTGACCCGAATCACGAGACCACATTATCTCAATACCCATGAATCATCTCATACCCTCCTTATGCGCACAATAGCATCTCCAACTGGTACACCCGTTATGAAAGATCTCTACAAATCCGAAGTAGTTTCTCCCATTTCTCCAATATTGCCCCGCAAATTCGATGATAACATAAGAATTTTCCCAAGTATTCCTCACACTCTGCTACAAAATCCCGGTCTTCAGTCACATAATGGACCCCAAAATCCTTAGACGCGGCACCTTAAATTTTTTAACCCACTAGGACCTTTGTTGAGAGTCACCCACTCTGACCTGCTCCCGAAAACAACCAAACTCCAACACTTTCCTAGCACATGAACTACCCCTCAAAGAAGCAACCGGCTGAATTCTTTTCCTTGTACATCAAATCCACAAGAAGCATAAAATTTGAGTCTTCCCAAAACCTGCAGACGATTCGATAAGGGGAAATATAGCACACATTTATCAAGTTCTTTGCTCGAATTACCCCTGATGTTTTCTCTTCTTAGACATAATTGATCCAACAATGCACCGATAATCAGAAACCGCACAAGTAGATGACCACATGATCCAATCTTAGGCGGTGGGCTCCCACTTAGCTTTATACTACCATCTCATAATGTAGAACCCACAAATGTTCCTTCTTCTCAATTACTATGATCTCGCACCGTCAACCAGCCAAATTTCTTGTAGTCACTTGTTAATCTTTTCTTGAACATTCCGAATTATCAACCACAATCGCATATTCGACCTTCTATTGGGTAGTAAGTAGAACTCTTCGTAAGAACTTCATCAGCATCACGTGCTAACCTGCTCACAGGAGATAAGCCACCTGTGGAATTCCATGCCGACATCTTCTAATGATGTTGTACTGGGTACAACTACCACGAATTCAATAAACCCTCTTGAGCCCATGCTCGTCCCCCAGATGTACAAGTCTATTCATTCCCCATTGACATCAACTGAAAGTCCGACATTTCCAAACTCGAAGTCACATTGCATCCAAAAACGATAATCAGGTTTCCACACCCCCTTCATTTCTAGCAAACTCCTCTTTTCCATATCCAATCCTCCTCAGTGCAGTAGCCTCCATCCCAAATAATATCTATAGACCTAGTCACTTCCCACCGCGATTCCCAAATCGCTCTAAACTTTTTCTTAAGGCATGTGGCTATCCTACCACAGAATCCATATGCTACTCTGCCACTCTCACTTCAATTAAACCATCTTTCTTAAGCAACTTCTCGACCTTTGCTTTTCATACTTGAACTAATAGAAATTCAACCACCGCGGGACACCTCCCACCATGTCCTTCTTCATCCTTCGCTGCCCGAATGTTGCCTTAAATTGAAACCCATCTCCGTAACACCTGAATTGATAAATTGCTACCAACTCTAAACCTCCTCGAAGATCATCTTTCTCGAGCCATCAGTATTAGAAACACCGACTCGATTCTTAAACCGCTACACACCGCCATCTCTGACAACCGCTTCTCAGGCACCATTTCACAACACCCTACACCGAAGGCAAATCAGGAAAACCATAACACCGGCAAGCCTCAATGCGCTCAAACAAGGACAACAACACCATATCACAACTGAGAAATCCACCATGCTCTAAAATATCAAGTCTCGTTGCTCCATCAACCAAAGACTGAACATCCATAGTCTGATTGCCTTTCCTCCGCTTGAATTAAATGTCGAACCTCTAAACCCTGCATAAAAAATTCCTCCTTTCGAGTCATTTACTGCCTCGACATGTAAACAAGCGCCCTACCATTACACTAACACTGCGCGATAACCACTTATGAACATCATAGCAATCCGTACATAGCCTCAAAACCATAGGCAATAATATATAGGGCTGAAATGACAGAACACCCTCCCACAGGACAATGACAATAGCTCGTTCGAATACGCATTGCAGCTTGTCGATGCCCCATTGATAACAAGCGCCCAACATCATGAGTAGGAAGGAAATGAAGGCATAAGCCTCGATGGAATCAAATCGCACGATGAGGAATCAAGAGGGAAAGTTCTCCTAACAACCGTATAGCCTCTCGAAGATAAGTACAGACATCTCCGTACCGGTCCGCAAGACTCTACTAGACCGCTCATGACTCGTGAGATCCACGTGAATCTAGAGCTCTAATACCAAGCTATCACGACCAAAAATCCACTATAGGTCGTGATGGAACCTAATGCCGCCGTCAGGCAAGCCCATAGTGATTAATCAACTTAGTTACTCATCAATATTATTTTTGAAATCATGAATGCCATTAAATAAGTAGTGTAAAATCTAGTACTCGTAGAAAACCAGTGATTTTATTTTTCAATTTCCGTATAAAATATAAATTACAAGGTGAAACGATAATAATTACGCGAACTACAGTAATGAACATCCAGTAGGAACCCCCAAAACTCAATGTCACAAGTGCATGAGCATCTACTAAGGAGTACAATAATAATACAACATCTGTTTGGGATACAAGTTAGACAGGAGAATATAAGTAACTCTGATGGAGACTGTGTACGCTGCGGATCGTAACATGGAATGCTGCTCACCATGAAGTCCCCGTAATAGCGGCGCCCTTACGCCCAAAAGACCCCCCTACCC
>NW_017671287.1:0-40525 GCF_001879085.1 Nicotiana attenuata | reverse complement strand
GCCCTTACCGACCCAAACGACCCCCTAACCCCCCCCCCCCCCCACCCCACACACACATAATCATTCAAAATTTCTTTTAACGATATAAACCTCTCAATCTCGTATCCTATCTCAACAGCTCGAAAAATATCAAGTAGAACAACAACAACAACAAACCCAGTATGTTCCCAACAAGTGGGGTCTGGGGAGGGTAGTCTGTACGCAGACCTTTCCCCTACCTAATGCAGTTAGAGAGGCTGTTTCTAATAGACCCTCGGCTCAGGAAGGGTAAGAAGAAGGAGAACAGGAAAACAAGGAAGGGAGAAAGAAGGAAGAGAAAATAAAAAGGGAGAGATAAAGGATAAGGAATACCATATAATAGCAACAGGGAATACAATACCTGAGGAGAACAGAACCACATAACGTACTAAAAATCTAAGAGTATGAAAGGATATGCGTGCTACTAAGAATATCGGTGAACAACTAAAAACTACCCACTAACCTTCTACCTTAATCCTCGACCTCCACACCCTCCTATTCAGGGTCATGTCCTCAGTGAGCTGAAGCAACGCCATGTCCTGTCTAATCACCTCTCCCCAGTACTTCTTAGGCCTACCTTGGCCTCTTCTCAAACTCTCCATGGCCAACCTCTCACACCTCCTAATAGGAGTATCAATTCTTCTTCTATTAACATGTCCAAACCATCTCAGCCTCGACTCCCGCATCTTGTCATCCACGGAGGCTACTCCTACTCTATCCCTGATAGCTTCATTCTTAATCTTATCTCTCCTGCTACACCTATAATTGCAGCAATTTTGGATATCACCCTTGTTCTTGTAAAGAGGAACCATCGTACTCCACCTCCATTCTTCGGGAATCTTCTTCGTCTTAAAAATAATATTAAACAGCCCAGTGAGCCACTCCAAACCTGTTCGCCCGCGCTCTTCCAGAATTCCACCCGAATTTCGTCTGGCCCTGTCGCTCTGCCCCTGCACATCTTACGCATCGCCCCTTCCACTTCCTCTACCGTATTCCGCCTACAGTACCCATAATCCCGTCGACTCTCGGAGTGCTCCAACTCACCCAGCACAATGCGTCTATCCCCCTCCTCGTTCAACAGTTTAGGGAAGTATGTCTGCCATCTTCTCCTAATAAGTGCCTCGTCAGTCAATACTTTGCCATCCTCGTCCTTGATGCACTTGACTTGGTCTAAGTCACGGTCTTTCCTCTCCCTCACCTTGGCCAACCGATACAACTTCTTGTCTCCGCCTTTGCCCTCGAGCTCCTCGTACAATCGAGCAAACACCGCATTCTTAGCCGTCGTAACTGTTAGCTTTTCCTTCGAAAAATATCAAGTGCCAATATTAAACGAATAAGAAATACCATATAAAATGCATGACATCAGTGAAAGATAATCTCGTGAACATTTGGACTGGTAGCGATATAAAGCAAGATTATGCCAAGGTCGTACGACCTGATCTCATAAGAAATATGATACTGCTGAGGCGAACGGCCCGATCCCATCGTAACGTGTACACTGCCCAGGGTCGAGAGGCACGAACCGTAGATGCATCTATTATACTGCCGAGGCGAACGACCCTCTCCCATAAGAGTGTGGTACATAATCCTGCCGAAACATTCGGCCCGCTCCACAAGAAAGGAAAGTAATTTTTGAATTACAAGGCACGTGCTTGCGATACAGTATATGAACACGAAGTGAGTATAACCTTTACCAATTAACTTGCCCAAAACTCAAGGTGATAAGGCTCGACCTAATATATATGTAATTTCTAAATCAAATTCAATTATAATTTCAATTAATTAAGGAAGCAAAATGAATTCAAATAATTCAAATATTACATGGTAAAGTCCTAAGTCTACCCGAACATAAACATGATTTAGCCACATACGAACTCTCGTCACCTCGTGATACGTAGCACCCACAACTAGTAGCACATAACAATTACATCACCTAGGGTGTAGTATGCCCCTCAGAAAGTTAGATAGGAGACTTACCTCACTCTGAAGTTCCATAACCGGCTCCAATGCCTCACTGACTCTTCAATTCAAAGCCAAACGATCCGAAACTATTCAAACAATGTGCAAATCAAACAGAATATACTCCAATGCTTATAATTTAATTTATAATAATTCTCAACTCTGCTCGGAAAGTCAACAAGGTTAACCCTCGGGCCTACGTGCCTGGATTCCAAAAATTTTCGAAGATAAACTTTACCCATGACACCACGGACTCGAAGATATGATTTATTCCCAATCCATGTCCAATTTCGTGGTCAAATTCTAAAATTACCATATTCTAAGTTTTCCACCAAAATCTCAAATTTCTACGAATTTTTATATTTAAATCCATATATAAACCATGTATTTAACTCACAATATGAAGAAATCACTTACCTAGTGATGGGTGACGAAGAAGCTCCCTCAAAAATCTCCCCAAGCTCGGCTCCCATGGAAGATTTGAGATAAAATGAGCCAAAGCCCGTTTTTTGCAAACTTATACACTGCCCAGGTGACCTTCTTCGCGAACATGTCAAGCCCATCGCGTTCGCAAAGCACTACCAGCTCCAGTTCCAAAACTGCTCTTCACGAACACGATGCTTTACCAGGTGAACCTTCGCGAACGCCATGCACCTTTTGCGATCGAGAAGGCTAAAAATCTCCCAGGCCCAGTTTCCCCTTCACGAATGCGATGCCCCAATCGCGAACGCGTAGCTTTACCTTATTACCTTATGCGAACGCGAGGCTCTAGTCGCGAACGCGAAACACAAAAATCAGCAGCCAGCAGATCCTTCTTTGCGAACGCGTGTATCCCTTCGCGTTCGCGAAGAACAAAACCAGACACTAAGCATCAGCAGCAGCAACTCAGCCAAACTTGGTCCGAAACCACCCCGAAACACACCCGAGGCCCCGGGACCCCGTCCAATCACACCAACCAGTCCCAAAACATGAAACGAACCTGCTCGAGGCCTCAAATCACACCAAATAACTTCAAAACTACGAATCGACGATCGAAATCCTTCTTTAGACTTTCAATTTCTAAACTTCGACAAACGCGTCTGAATCATATCAAAACATTCCGGAATGATGCCAAACGTTACGTACAAGTCACAAATAACGACACGAACCTATTCCAATGCTCGGGATCCCAACCGGACATCGATAACACCAAAGTCCACCTCAAACCAAACTTAGGATATTCTAAAAACTTCAAAATGCCAACTTTCCACGATAAGCGCCGAAATGTTCTCGGGTGACCCGATACTCAACCCAAACATACGCCCAAGACCGAAATCATCATACTAACCTATTGGAACCTTCAAATCCCGATTGCGTGGTCGTTTACTCAAAAGTCAAACCTTAGTCAATTCTTCCAACTTAAAGCTTCTGAAATTAGAATTTTCTAACCGAATCAACTCTGAACTTCCCGAAATTCAATTCCGACTACGCGTACAAGTCATAAAATATGAAGTGAAGCTACTCAAAGCCTCAAGCCGCTGAACGATGCGCTAGAGCTCAGAACGACCGGTCGGATCGTTACAATGTCCAACAAAGAAAGCGAAGAATCTTGCCTGATCACTATCCTTTTTCTTCGTTGAAAAGGTCACACTAGGACTTAATAAGTTAGATATGTATTGATATTCTAACAATTTTTTAGATCACTAGTGTAATTTAATATGTTATAACATATTATCGTGTACCGTTTATTTCAAATTACAAATGAATATTATTAACTAAAATTATCTGCACTTACATTACAATTAGTGACTTGATCATATAGGTATCATTACAGCGTCAGTGTATCGAAATTATACTTTATATAATATTATGCAAATTTATAGTGGTAGAGCATATCTTTTCACATACAAAAGCACGTCAGATAATAGCTGTAACCAAGTAGTTCTTCAAAGTAATGGTGCCATGTGTATATAACAAAAAATTAAGACTGTTAGATATTTGACTCCACTAATCCACTTAATTCTTACTATATTGGCCGCTTATTTTTGTAATCTTATTGTGTCTATATGCTATAGCAACTAAACCAACTTCTTATTGCATAACATATTAATTTTAACTTACTAACATCTTACCAACATGCTGAGTAAAATATAGTATAATGTAAAATATGTTTTATAAGTTGAACTAGATTTGGTTTCATAGGCCACACTAGTATAATAAAGGGACTCAGTATGTTCTTTAAGGCCAGTTGCACGATTTGTTTTTTTTTTTTTTTCTTTTTTCATATCCTCTGAATCAATAAGGATATTTGGGAAGATCAGAGATCAAAATAAATCCAACTTGAGAATATAGCTAGTCCATCAGATCTTGAAAGCATTTCAAAAAATCACCATTTGTATAGGATAAGCTTTGAGGGTGTAAGATCTTTTATATATGAACAAAAATTGTGATCTTTCTGAAAAGGGTGAATGTAAGCAAAACATTTTGTTAAGAGAATATATATGCTAATTAAATTCATGCATTAAAAGAGAGATTCACCATGATATGATGCAACATTTCATGAAATACACAAAAAAAAAATATTGAAAGAGATAATTCGAGGGCAGTTTCTAATAATTAATGAGTAGCATGCATGCAAAGGTTTGTTTACAATGAACTCTCCTTCTTCCCTTTCTGTTGTCTTATTTTTTCTTAACGCACCTTTTATTCATATGATCCAAAGTGCTGCTTCCATGTATTAGAATTAAAGTCGCGTAGCAAAGCTTGCTATCATCATCTTCCTTTCTAAAAGAATTGATACTTATAATACTCTATTCCTTATTATTTGTTGAGCTCATTTTCATTGAGAAGTTAAAATTTGATAGATTTATTCTTTAAAGTTTTTAGTAATGAATTTGCTGTACTTTAAAAGTATAGGTTAACAAATCTACTAGTATTAATTTAAAAATTGTGATTTCTTACATTTATATATCTATATCTGTTGGGTTTAAGCTTGGGTAGATTAAAACAAAGGGTGAATGAGAAATGGAGGGAAAATGAAATATTTGAATTTTTCTCCTTGGCAAAGGGACATTGTCTCATATTGGAGGAAGAAAAGACTTTTGATGGGTATATATACAATTGTTCTTCTTCTAGCTCTTAAAGAGTTAAAAAGAAGGCAAGCCTCGCGCTGTTGTCGCCGTCGCTCGGCTCGGCTTCGACTTCGGATTTGGTCAAAGATTGATTGATTAATCTTTTTGGACAAATTTTTTATAATTATTTAAATATTAATTAAATAAGCCAACCCGAACCGGATCCGTGCGCGACCCGATTCACTTTCTTCCCGAAATTTTATTTAAATTTCCTCCCGTTTTGAAGTGACTATTTTGAAGAGTTATGAACTTTTAGAAACAGTACTTCCATTGGCTATAAATTCGTTTGATTCCTCAGATTTTTCCTTACGAAAATTTCCGATTTTCTTCTTCTTCTTCTGCACAAATATTCCAATGTGTTTTACAGCTTCGAGTGGTTCGCTGTTTCACCGCCGTTTTTGGTACCGACACTCCGATGAGTTAAATCGTTCTATCATGGAAGGACAACATTCCAGCACCTCGGTACTTGAGGGGAATAATTTTCTTAAGGACACACTATACATTCAGTGGACTCAATTTATTTCGAAATTGTTTTTCCAGAAATTATTTCGACATTCTGTTACTGCTAACTTGCTGTTCCTATTTTTTCTATTTCAGAAAGTTTACTGTTTTGTTATTTATTATAGTAATATGATACCAAATAGCTGGTATCGAACTATAAAATCAGAGAAGAAGCAAAGAAATGACGATAAGGGAGGGAAGAGGAAGAAGAAGAGATGAAGAGAGAACAGAGATTGGAGATTTCAGAACTTTTCTTAATACTCAATAATCTTTTCTTCTAATACATTTCTTCTATTTATATCTATTTAAACAAGGAATTCAAATTACATGTGATAGAAAACCAACTAGCTGAAATTACACTATCTATTTCTTAACTAATTTTCCCGCCTCTCGTTTATTTGAATTTTGGCACCCTAACTTTTTAACTAACTCGTCCACATGGCAATCCTAGCTGGCATCTGAGCTGGCTTGGGCTGCATTATGTGTATCAATACCCCCTCGATGAACAACACCTTTGTCCTCAAGGGTGAAATGAGGAAATCTGGTGCGTAAGTCTGAAGCTAGCTCCCAAGTGGCTTGAGCTGCATCTAAATCAGTCCATTTGATCAAGCATTGAGCAAAAACCTTATTCCCTTTTTTGATGAGTCGCCAAGCAAGGACAGCTTCAGGTGAGGGACATAAAGGACTAGCCAGATCCAATATAGGAGGATGAACAATAGTGGAGGGAAGAGAGTAACAGAATTTGAGCTGAGAGATATGGAAAGTAGGGTGAAGTTGAACTTCAGGAGGAAAAAGGAGTTTGTAGGCAACTGCTCCTACTTTTTCAATGATTAGGATAAGGACCAAAGTACATAGAAGTTAATTTGTGATAGGGAGAGAGGGAGAAGTGGACTGGCGATAGGGCTAGAGTTTAACAAACACCCAATCACCAACCTGAAAAGTACGATCAGATCTGTGACTATTGGCCTGAGACTGCATACGTTGTTGAGCCCTGGTCAAATGAAATTTGGCCAGTTGAAGTTTAAATTCCCTAACCAAAAGAGTGTCCTCAACAGCATCAAGGGAGGAGTCACCCGGAAGGTAAGGAAGGTGTATAGGAGGAGGGTAACCATAAAGAAGCTCAAAAGGGCTGGTTTTTATAGCAGAATGAGGGCTGGAGTTGTACCACCATTAGGCTAAGGACAAGAGAGAACACCAATCAGCAGGAGAGTCAGTCCAGAAACATCTCAAGTAGGTCTCCAAACACCTATTGAGTAACTCAATTTGGCCATCAGTTTGAGGATGATAGGCTGTTGAAGAGTGGATGGCAACACCCTGAATTGTTAGAAACTCATTCCAAAAAGAATTGATGAATATAGGATCTCTGTCACTAGTGATAGAGGCTGGGAAACCATGAAGTTTAAAGATTGAATCCATGAACACAGAAGCAAGAGACTGTGCAGTATAGGGGTGAGCAAGAGCAACAAAGTGACCATACTTAGTAAGTCTGTCAATGATTACCCAAATGACAGTCTTACCCTTAGATTTAGGCAAGCCCTCAATGAAATCCATGTTAATATCGGTCCAAGGAGTAGCAGGAATAGGTAGAGGTTGTAAGAGTCCAGGATAAGCAGAGGTGTCATACTTGTTCCTTTGACAAATATCACAACTGTGAATGAAATCCAGAATATCCTTCCTTATTCCCTTCCAATAGAAATAAGCTAGCACCTTTCTAGTAGTAGCATCGATGCCAGAATGACCCCCAGTAGGGCTAGAATTCCATAAAGTTAAGATCTACTTCCTCAGAGTTGCATCATTTCCCACAACAATTTTTCCTTTCCTTCTTAACTGATCATTGACCCAAGTGAAATGCTTTTGAGGCTGTTTAATAAGAGAATAAATAAGAGCCTTAAGCTCGGGGTCATTGAGCCAACTATCAGAAATTTCTTGCCATAAATCAGTCTGCACAGAAGAGACTAGTAGGGACATCAGTTCAGCACCATCTACCCTAGAGAGGGAGTCTGCAGCAGTGTTCTTCTTCCCTTTCTTGTATTGAATTTCAAAATCAAATGGAAGCAACATAGCTAGCCATCTAAGCTGTGAATAAGTGTGTAATTTCTGCTCTAGTAGGTACTTTAAGGCCTTCTGGTCAGTCCTCACATAAAATGCTGGCCAAGTAAATAGTGAGACCATTTAGCGACAGCAAAGACAAGGGCAAGCAGTTCCCTCTCATAGACAGACATGGACATATGTTTGGAGGCTAACCCTTTGCTAATAAAAGCTATAGGATGATCCAACTGCATCAAAACAACACCAATGCCAGTACCACTGGCATCAGTTTCCACCACAAAAGGAATAGAATAGTCTGGCAAGGCCAGTACATGAGCAGAAGTGAGTGCCATCTTTAGAGCATCAAAGGCTTGAGAAGCAGCTGAGGACCACTTAAAACCATCCTTCTTCAAAAGCTCAGTCAAGGGTCTACTAATAAGACTATAGCCCTTAATAAATTTCCTGTAATATCCTGCAAGCCCAAGGAACCCTCTGAGTTGTTTGACTGTAGAAGGAATAGGCCACTTTTGGACAGTACTGATCTTCTTAGGATCAGTAGAAACACCTTCACTAGAAATAAAATGCCCCAGGTACTCCACCTTGGAAACTCCAAAAACACACTTAGAATGTTTAGCTAGAAGGCTGTTAGACACCATAACATCAAAGACCTGCTGCAAATGAGAAGCATGTTCTGATAGAGTTTTGCTATATATTACGATGTCATCAAAGAATACCAGGACAAATTTCTTAAAAAATGGTTGAAATAAGTGGTTCATAAGACATTGGAAGGTAGAAAGAGCATTGGTTAAGCCAAAGGGCATAACCAAGTACTCATAATGACCAAGATGAGTTTTGAAAGCTGTCTTAGGAATGTCATCTGGAACCATTCTGATTTGATGATAACCAGATCTAAGATCAATCTTAGAGAATATAACTGCTCCTGCTGATTCATCCAATAGATCATCTATAATAGGAATAGGGAACTTATCCTTGACAGTGCATTGATTAGTTCCCTGTAGTCCACACATAACCTCCATGTACCATCCTTTTTCCCCACTAATACCACTAGAGAAGCAAAATGACTGTTGCTATATTGAATCACACCCTGCAGCAACATATCTTGAATCAACTTTTCAATGATATATTTCTTCAAAGAGGAGTACCTTTAGGGTCTAATATTGATGGGCTTAGTTCCAGGCTTCAAGGGAATGCTGTGATCAAATGTACCTCTCTGAGGAGGTAAAGTAGTAGGATCTGCAAACACATGCTGATACTGTTGGAGGAGGTTTTCAATAACAACAGGAACATGAATCCCTTTGGAAAGCTGCAATGCGTTGAGCTGATTCCTTGAAGACAGCTCAGGTTCAGCTACCAAAACCTGCAGCATAAAGAGTTGCACCTGGTCCCTCTTCTTTTTGTTGATGGCTTTAGTGCTAGATAACTTACATTCATCAGAAGCACCCTTCAACAAATGGAACTTGCCTTGGTAAGTAAAAGACATAGTTAGATCAGTATAGTCCATAGTGACAGGTCCCAATGTTTTCAACCATAAAGCTCCCAGAACTAGATCATATCTCCCAACTGGAAATACTATCAAATCTGAAGTATAAGAGGTACCCTGTAACATCCATTGGAAATCCCTTACTACTCCAGATGTAGCCTCCATTGAATAATTGCCAAGGCTAACATAGCATATTCACAATCTATAAAATTGTCAGTACTACCTCCATCTAACAGAATTTGCAATGGCCTCCTATTATTGTATCCAGTCACATGAATAGTTTGTGCCCCTTGAATACCACTTAAGGCACACAAAGAGATTATAGGAGGTCCTCAGTAGTGGTTTCACCTTCTATTTTTTTCACTATATCTTCTGAACATTCCTCCTCTCTATATTCCAAATCTAGCACAAACTATTGTTTAGGGAGGCTGCACTTATGACCAGGAGTGTATTTGTCATCATAAAAGTAGCACAATCCTTGTGCTCTCTTGGCCTGCATTTCAGCAGGTGAAATGGTCCTCCTAGTCCTGGAAACAGCTGGTGCTCGAGGAGCAGGTAAAGCTAGTTTTGGACTAGGCACAACAGTAGTAGAAGACATCTTAGACTACACATGCTCATAACTAGGTCTCCTTATAATGAAAGAGGATTGGCCTCCAGAATTGGACCTCTGAGCTCTACTATTAGCAGCTAATGTTGCTTTTGCCAGTCTAGCTAATCTATATGCTTTAGATAAGGTCTGAGGTTCATGCATTTTTACTGGATTCACCAGTTCTTCCTTAAGGCCTCCTAGGAAACAAGATATAGCTTGACTAACAGATAAATCACATTGGGCTAACAATCTAGCAAAAGCAAATTAAAATTCTCTTACGGAGCCAGTCTGCCTTAACTGTTTGAGTTCCAACATTGGATCTGAAAACTCCTCACTGAAAGTTTCAATCAAAGCAGCTAGGTATTCTTCCCAATCAGGTAAATCAAGTGAATCACGATATTTCATATAAGATTGATGCCACTCCAGGGCTTCGTCATCTAAATTCATTACTACTAAGCTCACTCTTTGATTAAGAGGAGTCTTATCAACAGAATAGTACTGCTCGATCCTATATAGCCAGGTTTTCAGATTTTCACCATTGAAACGCGGAAACAACAAGTTATGATTTTGATTAGAATTAGCACAGTAAGGATTGGGACCTAGGCTGCCCTGTCCTGATTGAATCCCTTTATCTCTATTATTCGAAGTAGAAGCATTATCCTTCGATTGTTGATTCAACTGCCAACCTTCAAACGAGCTTTTGAGAGAACTTACCATCTGAAGCAACTCAGTATGTCTCCTGTCTATATCATCACGTAGCTCCTGTTGTTTCTGAGCCAATTCCTCTCTAAGATCTAGTTGTTGAGCAGCTAGATCCTCGTATTGCTCTTGCAAATCAGCTGGTTGTGCTCTAGTCACTACATCAACAGCTCTTCGAGGCCCCATGGTCTACGAGCTCTGATACCAATTGATACCAAATAGCTGATATCAAACTATAAAATCAGAGAAGAAGCAAAGAAATGACGATAAGGGAGGGAAGAGGAAGAAGAAGAGATGAAGAGAGAACGGAGATTGGAGATTTCAGAACTTTTCTTAATACTCAATAATCTTTTCTTCTAATACATTTCTTCTATATATATCTATCTAAATCAAGGAATTCAAATGAGATGTAATAGAAAACCAACTAGCTGAAATTACACTAACTATTTTTTAACTAATTTTCCCGCCTCTCGTTTATTTGAATTTTGGCACCCTAACTTCTTAACTAACTCGTCCACATGGCAATCCTAGCTGGCATCTGAGCTGGCTTGGGCTGCATTATGTGTATCATAATACAGATTGACTAATAATATCCAGTGTACCATAGATCACTGGTTTAGCTTGTTCTTTAAGTAGAATATGTGACCAGTTCAATTCTCCAAAATAATTAATCTTTCAACAAATAACAGAGGTATTTTCAATTAAAAACAAAAAAGAAATAGCGCAAGTATACAGGTTGATTCGAACACATGACCTTCAGCAAGGATATAACTCACCCAACCTGCAGACTATTAGAAATTAGAACGGACAACTTCCTTGGATAGTTAACTGAGATTTTAAATTTGGTAAAATTTTCTAAGAGATATAGATATACATGGAAATTTACCTAAAAAATCAATTGCGGCATTCCTGGAAATTTAGGTGGGGGTAAGTTTTACTTGGGGATTTACCTGAAAATTAGTTAGTTGCAGATTTACATAGGGATGTATTCTTTCAAATTTCGTTGGAGATTATTTACTTAGGAGCTTTCATAGTTGCAAATTTACCTAGAGAATTTCTTTTCACGAGAAATCAGTTGGGGAATATTTTACCTAGGAATCTACCTGAGGTTCAATTAGCTGCAGATTTATATGGAGATTTATCTACGAATTATTTGAATGTTATTAGAAATTACCAACTTAATTTCCTTCAAATTGATTTGTAGTTGTGATTTCTTTATCATAATATATGTGCTTATGATATTTTTTATACATAACAAAATCTTTAATAGAAAAATAAGAAGTAAATTAAATTGATAAGTAAGTTAAAATTTATATTGTTAATAAACACTAGAACTCGTAATTATCTGTATCCATATCTATCTATCTATATATCTGTATCTATATTGCTTTCTATAACCCCGTTCCCCTAAATAAGACTTCCTGTACTTACTTTAACTGATTTATGACTTGCGGGGATGGGTAGTTCGGGATTTAGAAGAGCTTGGGTTGAAATCAGAACACTTGGTTCCTTAAGGTTGGCTTAAAAGGCCATGTTTGACTTCGATCAATATTTTGGGTAAACGACCTTGGAATTGGGATTTGACACTTCCAATAGGTTCGTATGGTGATTGCGGAGGGTGTATGTTCAGATCGGGTTTTGGATGATCCGGGAGCGTTTTGGCACCTAATAGTGAAAGTTGGTTCTTAAAGGTTTTGGAAGTTCTTTAAATTTTGTTTGGAGCCGGTTTTGGTTATATCGAGGTCCAAACGAGATTACGAGATCGGGAATAGTTCGTAATGTCATTTTAGACTTGCACGCAAAATTTGGTGTCATTCCGAGTAGTATAAGTATATTTCAGCGCATTGAAAGTAAATTGAAGAACTTGAAGTTCATAAGTTTTATTCAATTGGTTTTGGGGTGCGATTCTTAGTTTTAATGTTGTTTCGGGCGTTCCGAGAGTTCGAGCGAGTCCGTTTTATGATTCAAAACTTGTGGGTATGTTCGAGCAGGGCCTCGAGTGTCGATCGTACGAGGCTCCGACCAAGTTGGGAGCTTGAAGCAACAGCTGAAGCTCCACAGACCTGTCATAATCGCACCTGCTGGCCAGCCGCAGGTGCGAGCCACGAGCCGTAGAAGCGAGAATTCAAGGGCAGCCCGAACCACAGATGCGGAAGATTAGATGCAGCTGCGTGACCGCAAGTGCGACAGCTGTGGTCGCAGGTGCGGCTGGGCTAGCAGAAGCGGCCCCTTCTGTCCGCAGATGCGGGGACTGGCCATGTGAGTGAAATACGCACCTGCGATGGCTTTTCCGCAGGTGCGTGACCGCAGATGCGGCCAAGACACCGCAGGTGCGAAAATCGCTGGGCGGTGAGGGATCATTAAATTCTGACTTAGGAGATTTTTATCACATTTTCTTTCACATTTGGGCGATTGGGGAGCTCTCAAAGAGGGGATTTCGACCTAGCTTTTGGAGGTAAGTAATTCCTACCAAATGTGAGTTAAATACCTAGATTATGGGTAGATTAACATGTAAAAATTAGGGAAAATCAAGGTGTCATGACCCAAAATCCGTTAAAGGTCGTGATGGTGCCGGTGTCAGGCAAGCCAACACTAAATGGTTAATTAAATTCTCTTTTTAATATTTTTGAAATCACAAATTTGCTTCAACTTAACTAGTAAAAGATGATCCTTACAGAATAATAATAATATTTTGCAATTTCAATACGGAATATCCCATAATCATCCCAGAACCCGGTGTCACAAGTGCATGAGCATTTACTAGGAATTAAAATACAATACATTAACTGTGCGGAATGCAATTTTGGATAGAAAGAAAATGCAAGTACTCTGTGGCAGACTTTGCTGGCTGCGGATCGTCTCATAAGATGCAGCCTCTAAGTCCCCATATCAACCACGCTGCTACGCCCACAAGGCCACTGAACACAGATGTACCTGTATAACAAAATATTCAGCAAGTGTAGTATAAGTATGAAAACAACGGGTACCCAGTACGTATCCAGTCTAACCTCGAAGAAGTAGTGACGAGAGGTCGACTCCGACACTTACTAGTGGTCCAACAATATGATAATTAGAAATTCTAAATAAGCACAATTTATAGAGATAACAATAAAACTCGGAACAAGAAATAACTGCACAATTCTTTCATCATATTAAATAACCCAACCACTTCCTTGTTTTAAGACATTTGATCTTTCAAACAACGAATTTATACAATTTATAAAAAAGGGTTTCCAAATCAATTATCACACAAGAATTCCACCGAGGACGTTTGGCCCGATCCAACATAAATGTAAACTGTAAATTCCATCGGGGACGTTCGGCCCCATCCAACATAAATGAAAACTGTGCACTTCCGAGGGTCGAACGACGCGAACCATAGATGCATCTATTACCCCGCTCGCGAGTCATACATGCGATGCGGTCAAATAAATTAAAGGAATTACCCCGCTCGCGAATCATACCTACGACGTGGTCAAATATAAATTTAACATTTAAATAATATCTCTTTCTTGATTCTATTCAAAATAAGGAAATTCATCTTGATGCTTTTTAAGGAAATTAACCCGCTCGCGAAACATACATGCGACGCGGATACACATAGATATAAGCTATTATAATATTCCTCAATTCTTTTCGAAATTTACGAAGTTCAAATGAAACCTTTTAAATCTTAAATTCTTCAAATTTCAATTCTTTCAAGACAATTATTGCTTAACCTCAATCTTGCTTCTTCTCAAGGCAAACAATAAACATAAATTGACGGTAATATCAACAAGGAATGATGTAAACCTAGACGATCCGGACATAGGCATATCTAGTAGCTACGTACGGACTCTCATCACCTCGTGCGTATGTAGCCCCCACAATTAAAAGCACATATTATTTTATTTCACCTATGTGGTTAATTCACTCTTACAAGGTTAGAAATAAGATTTACCTCGCTTCGAAGTTCCATAGCCGGCTCCCCAAGCCTTTCCAACAATTCAAACCGATGCCCAACGCTCCAAAACTAGTCAAACAATATGCAAATCAATAAAGAGACACTCTAATACTCACAACAATTCGATTTAAACAAATTCCCAACTCCGCTTAAAAAGTTGATAAAATCACCCTCGGGCCCTCGTGCTCGAATTCAAAAAATTTTCGAAGATAAACTTTACCCATAACCTTACAAACTCAATATATAGTTTATTCTCAATTCCATATCCAATTTCGTGGTCAAAATCCAAAATACCAAATTCTAGGTCTTCTACCAAAAACCCCACAATTTATACTAATTTCCATGTTTAATCCTTATACAAATCATGTATTTAACTTATAATTAGTGGGAATCACTTACCTTGATATTGATGACGAAGAATAAGCTCCAAACTCGCTCCAAGACCGGTTCTCATGGAGGAAATGAAGTGAAAATGAGCCAAGCCCTCGTCTTTAAAGAACACACTGCCCAGCCCCGACCTTCGCACCTGCGGTCAAGTAGCCGCACCTGCGGCTTCGCAGGTGCGAGGAACCTTCCGCTTCTGCGCCTTTTTCCGCTCCTGTGAGGTACTTTCCGCTTCTGCGCTTGTGCAGATGCGGCCAAAAGCTTCGCGCCTGCGGTCCTTCACCTGGCCGGCCTGCTCCGCTTCTGCGACTCCAATGTCGCTTCTCCGCCCTCCGCACCTGCGGCCAAAACCTCGCAAGTGCGGGTACACCAGGTATCAGCTCCTTCAACTATTCTTCAATTCAAAAATTCGATCTGTTAACCTCCCGGAATCCACTCTAGGCCCTCGGGGCCTTAACCAATTATACCAACACTTCCCAAAACACCATACAAACTTAGTCGAGCCTTCAAATAACATCAAACAACGTCAAATTCATGAATCGCACCCCATTCCAAGCTTAATAAACTTTAGAGTTTCAAATTTTGACATTCGAAGCCAAAACCTATCAAACCACGTCCGATTGACTTTAAATTTTGCACAAGTAACATTTGACATTATGGACCTACTCCAACTTCCAGAGTTGGAATCTGAACCCGATATCAAAAAGTTCACTTACGGTCAAACTTCTCAAAAACCTTCAAATTTTTAACTTTCGCCAAACGACTCCAAAATGACCTACGGACCTCCAAATCCCGTTTCGAAACTGCTCCCAATACCAGAATCACCACACAGAGCTATTCTCTAACTCAGAATCCCAAACAGACATCAATAACATTAAAATTCACTTCAGCCCAAATTTATAAAATTCTTCCAAAATGATAGTTTCCTTAATAGGCGTCGAAACGTTCTTAGGTCTTCCAAAACCCAATCTGAACATACACCCAAGTCCGAGCTGGAACCTTAAAATCCCGATTTCGAAGTCGTTTACTCAAAAATCTAATCTTAGCCAATTCTTCCAACTTAAAGCTTTCGAAATAAGAGTTTTCTTTCCAATTCAACTCCAAATTTCCCGAAATTCAATTCCGACTGCGCGTACATGTCATAATACCTGAAGTAAAGCTGTTCGTGACCTCAAACCACCGAACGACGTGCTAGAGCTCAAAACGATCTGTCGGGTTGTTACACAAGGGTTTAGAGGAAAATGTAGGTTTTTGATAAAAACGTTATTTGACAACAAAATTTGTTATGAAACATAGTGACAATAATATATTATGTTCCTAAGGTTATGGGTAAAGACTTTCTTTGAAAATTTCCGAAATCCGAGCATGTGGGTTTTAGGAATCTTGCAATTTGGGTTGGGTAATCATTTTAATACAATAAACATGAACTTTTTAGCATAAATTGATTAGTTTATGTAATATTTGATTAGTTTCGAGTCGCTTGGCATCGAATTTGGTGGTTTGAGCGCATTCTCGAATTGGGAAGTAGGCTTTGAGACGAGGTAAGTCTCCTTTCTAACCTTGTAAGGAATTAACCCCATAGGCGAATTAAATAAATGTTTGTACCTATTTGTGGGGGCTACGTACGTACGAGGTCACGAGAATCCCTGCGTATCTACTAGTATGCTATTGTCCGAGTAGTTTAGGATCCGTATCATGCTATAATTGGAATGTTTGCGGCCTTACTTGCTAATGTAATCACTTAAGGCATGTTAGGAATTTATAAAAAGAATTGTATAAGGTTAAATTAATTTACTTGAAGGTTTGTATGAGATATTTGACTGTAAATGAGAAACTTGTGTTTTCTTGAAAATAACTGTTATTTGTGGATCGGGCCGAGTGCCTCAATAGTAAATGGGTGCATCTATGGTTCGCGCTGTTCGACCCTCCGGCAGTGCACAGTTTAATATTATGTTGGATCGGACCGTACCACCTCGGAATAATTGCGTATGCTAATTATATGGAACTCTCTGTGATTATATTGGTTAAATGTCATGAAATGTAAGTGGTTAAATGATCTGACTAAAATTGAAATTATATTTATGAAAGAATAACTTATCACTTCCTGTTATTAAACTATCAATATTATTCATGATATAAATGCTTAGCATAACACTTTAATTATATTATTGTTAGCCCTAGTAAGTGTCAAGTCGATCCCTCATCACTACTTCTTCGAGGTTAGACTGGATACTTACTGGATACATATTGTTTATGTACTCATACTACGCTTCTGTACTTAATTGTACAGGATATGAGGCAGGTGCATCTAGTTACTAGCCCGGCGTGCATATTGATCTTGGACTAAGACTTCACGTTGAGCTGCCCCCTTTCGAACAGTTCAACAGCAGGCCGGAGTTTTACTTTTGCTTGTATATGTCTATTCTATTTCAGACAGTAGGATAGTCATCTTTTGCTTATTCTACTAGTTGCCCACACACTTGTGACACTAGATCTTGGCACATATTATTGGACTTTGATTTTTGGGATGTATTTCTATAGTTATGATTTCCTTTAGTTGTTTCCATTTTGTTTGCCTTAAAAATCCATTATTCATCAATGCTTTAAACTTAAGTAATGTTAGATGTTGGGATTACTTAATAAAAGAATGGGAAATCACTAAGTTGTTCACTGTTGGCTTGTCTAGCAACGGTGCTGGACGCAATTACGGCCTGACATGGAGTTGGATCGTGACAACATGGTATAAGAGAACTAGGTTCACGTAGGTCTCACAAGTGATGGGCAGGTTTAGTAGAGTCTTGTGGATCGGTGCGGAGAAGGACGTACTTATCTTTGAGAGGCTATAGGGTGCTAGGAAACTACAATTTATTCATCTTCGTGCAGTTGATGGTATACTAAGTTTCTTTTTCTATTCTCTTATAGATGGTGAGAACGCGTACAACTGACGTTCCGAACCCAGGAGGAGCTGCTCCACCAGTTGCTAGAGGCCGAGGCAGAGGCCGGGGGAGGGGACCGACCCGAGGTAGGGGATGAAGACGTCCAAGAGTTGCCCTAGTTGCACCGCTAGCAGATCCAGTAGAGGATCCCATCATTGAGGAGTAGGGCGAGGTGCCCGTAGCAGAGCCTGCCCCGACGGATTTCTTGACTGCACTGGGATTTCAGGAGGTTATGGGCCGTATGCTACGGTTCATGGATTCTATGACCCAGGCTGGTTTATTTCCAGCAGACCCAGCCACTTCTCAGGCAGGAGGGAGAGCAGAGACCCCTACTGCTCAGGCTCCTGGGCATGCGGCTGCAGTGTATTAGACTCCGGGTGCACTACCCGTGGAAGGGGCCCGGCCAGTTGCAGCAGTGGTAACTGAGCCTAGACCAGCTGCGGACGACGATCCGCAAAAATTATTGCACAGATGGACTAGGCTACACCCTCCTATCTTCGCAGGCGAGCGTCATGAGGATGCCCAAATTTCATTGATAGGTGCAGAGTCAGACTGCATAACATAGGGATATTGAAGTCTCATGGGGTTGACTTCACTACTTTCCAGCTAGAGGGTAGGGCCCGTAGATGGTGGCAGTCTTATCTTCTTGGCAGACTAGCGGGTTCTCCTCCCATTCTTGGGCCAGTTCACACAACTTTTCTTGGATAGGTATATTCCACCCTCCGAGAGGGAAGAGTTGCGGTATCAGTTTGAGCAGCTTGAGCAGGGTCAGTTGTTAGTGACCGACTATGAGGCTAGGTTTTCTGAGTTATCTCGCCATGCACTTATTATATTTCCTACTGACGCAGAAAGAGTGTGGAGGTTTGTGGTGGGGCTGCACTCCGGTGATAGTGGAGATTGCTCGGAGGATTGAAGGCTACCATCAGAGAGGTAGAGAACACATGCAGTAGGACAAGAGGGCCCGTTTCTCTGGAGAGTTTAGAGGTGCTCCGGCTAGGGGCAGACGTCAGCTTAGAAGGGGTTAGCCTAGAAGGCCCCCAGTGCTTCGGTGCGACCCTATTTCAGTGCCATACCAGAGAGTTCTTACTGCCCACCAGCCATCCGAGATTCTTCCAATGGGTACTCAGGCCACCAGGGTTCTTCCATCTCTTATTTAAGTGCCATGCTGGAGGGTTCATACTGCCTACCGGCTATTCATGCTTCCTCTAGTGGGTCTACAGGACATCAGGGTTAGATGTCAGGACAACACATCACCGCACCGAGGGGCTGTGCGGAGATCTCGGTCATATGAGGAGATACTGCCCCATCATCGGTGCAAGGCAGTGCAATAAGGTCAGCCCATGATTACCACACCGGGTGTCCGGCCGACCAGAGGCGGAGGGCAGGCTGGCAAGCTCCGTCCTAGAGGTGGAGGCCAGGCAGGGGGAGGTCAGCTAGCTACTGTTCAGTCAGGCGGAGGTCGGCTAGCCGGCGCTTTAGCCAGATTCTATGCTTTTCCAGCCAACCCAGATGCATTGGCCTTAGATGTTGTGATCACAAGTATTATTTCCGTCTATGGTAGGGACGCTTCAGTATTATTTGATCCAGGGTCTACCTATTCATATATATCATCTCTATTTGCTCATTTCCTGGATATTCCTCGTGAGTCTTTGGGTAGTCTTGTTTATATGTCCACTCCCGTGGGCAATTCTATGGTGTGGATCAGATCTATCGGTCCTATGTGATCATATTCTGTTGTTACGAGACTAGAGCGGACCTCCTGTTACTTGATATGACCGACTTTGAGGTCATCCTGGGCATGGACTAATTATCCCCATATCATGCCATCCTTGATTGCCATGCCAAGACTATTACTTTAGTGATGCTAGAGTTGCTGAGATTGGAGTGGAAGGGTTCCTCCGTTAATACATCTTGTCGGGTTGTCTCTTTTCTGAAGGCTTGGGATATGGTCGAGAAGGGTTGTTTGGCTTATCTAGCTTATGTTTGGGACACCACCGCAGAGTCTCTAACGATTTATTCAGTGCCAGTAGTCCGGGAATTTGCCAATGTTTTTCCTTCTGATCTTCCAGGCATGCCACCAGATCGCGATATTGATTTCTGTATTGATTGGGCACCAGGTACACATCCTATATCTATCCTACCATACTGCATGGCTTTGAAAGAGTTGAAGGAGTTGAAGGAGCAGCTTGAGGAGTTGTTAGAAAGGGGTTTGTCAAACCAAGTGTATCAGCTTGGGGTGCACCAGTGTTATTTGTGAAAAAGAAAGATGGGACTATGCGGATGTGCATTGATTACCGTTAGTTGAACAAAGTTACCATCAAGAACAAGTACACGTTGCCGTGCATTGATGATTGGTTTGACCAGTTGCAGGGTGTTAGGGTGTTCTTTGAGATCTACTTGAGATCAGGGTATCATTAGCTGAAGATTCGGGACTCAGATGTCCCAAAAACTGCTTTTCGTACTAGATATGGCCATTATGAGTTTCTAGTGATGTCCTTCGGCTTGACTAATGCCCCAACAGCGTTCATGGATTTGATGAACATGGTGTTTTGGCCTAATATTGATTTCTTTGTTATTGTCTTCATTGATGATATCTTGATTTCTCATGTAGCCTGGGGAGCACGAGCAGCATTTGAGAGTTGTGCTTCAGACATTGCTAGAACAGAAGCTATATGCCAAGTTCTCCAAGTGTGAGTTTTGGCTAGATTCTGTGGCATTCTTGGGACATGTTGTATCAGGAGAGGGTATTAAGGTGGATCCCAAGAAGATTGAGGCAGTTCAGAGTTGGCCACGTCCCACTTTGGTGACTGAGATCGTAGTTTCCTTGGATTAGCAGGTTATTATAGCCGATTTGTGCAGCGCTTTTCATCCATTGCAGCACCTTTGACTAGATTGACCTAGAAGGGTGCTCCATTCGGTTGGTATGATGATTGTGAGGCAAGCTTTCAGAAGCTCAAGACATTTTTGACTACAGCACCGATTCTAGTGTTGCCTTCCGGTTTGAGGATGTATACGGTATATTGCAACGCTTCACATGTTGGCCTGGGTTATGTATTGATGCAGGAGGGGCGAGTTATTGCATATGCTTCACGTCAACCGAAGATTCATGAGAAAAACTACCCCGTGCACGACCTGGAGTTAGCCGCGATTGTTCATGCTCTTAAGATATGGAGGCATTATCTGTATGGGGTGTCATGTGAGGTTTATACTGATAATTGCAGCTTACAGCATTTATTCAAGCAAAGGGATCTCATTTTGAGGCACCGTAGGTGGCTTGAGTTACTGAAGGATTAAGACATCACTATTCTTTATCATCCGAGCAAGGCAAATGTAGTCGTGGATGCCTTAAGCAAGAAGGCAAAGAGTATGGGTAGCTTGGCATTCATTTTAGGAGAGGAGAGGCCACTAGCTTTGGACATTCAGTCCTTGGCTAACAGACTTGTGAGGTTGGATATCCCAGAGCCCAGCCGAGTTCTTGCATGTGTTGTTGCCCAGTCTTCACTATTGGGGCAGATCAAGGCTTGGCAGTTTGATGATCCGCATTTGGCAGTTCTGAGAGAGACGGTGATACAGGGTAGTGCCAAGGAGGTTTCCATTTGCGAGGATGGTGTTCTGCGAATCAAGGGTCGTCTTTGTTTTCCTAATGTCGATGGCGTGAGGGAGAGGATTTTAGAGGAGGCACACGGTTCATGGTATTCTATTCATCCAGGTGCTATGAAGATGTTTCATGACCTAAGACAACATTATTGGTGGCGGCGGATGAAGAAATACATAGTGGAGTAAGTAGCTAGGTGTCTAAATTGCCAGTAGGTCAAGTATGAGCATTAGAGGCCAGGTGGCCTACTTCAGCAGATGACTATACCTGAATGGAAATGGGAGCGCATCACTATCGACTTTGTAGTTGGAGTGCCGCGGATCTTGCAGAAGTTTGATGCAGTTTGGGTCATTGTCGACAGGTTGACCAAGTCGGCACATTTCATTCCGATTGTGACTACCTATGCATCGGAGAAGTTGGCCCAGATTTATATTCGGGAGATAGTTCGGTTGCACAGTGTGCTTGTTTCCCTCATATCAGATAGAGGCCCTCAGTTCACTTCCCATTTCTGGAGAGCCTTACAGAGTGAGTTGGGGACCCACGTAGAGCTCAATATAACATTTCATCCGCAGACCGATGGGCTGTCGGAGCGGATAGTTCAGATCCTGGAGGACATGCTCCAAGCATGTGTGATTGACTTTAGAGGGTAGTGAGATCAGTTCATGCCCTTGGCTGAGTTTGCTTACAATAATAGTTATCAGTCCAGCATCGAGATGGCCCCATTTGAGGCGTTATATGGTCGGCGATGTCGTTCTCCTATCCGGTGGTTTGAGCCAGGCGAGTCAAGGTTATATGGTAACGATTTGGGAGAGACTTCGCACAGCATACTCCAGGAAAAAGAGTTACGCGGATCAGAAGGCGCATGATGTATCATTTACGGTAGGCGAGAAGGCTCTCTTGAAAGTCTCTCGGATGAAGGGGATCATGAGACTTTGAAAGAAGGGCAAGTTGAGCCCAAGGTTTATAGGTCCATTTGGGGTGTTAGGCGAGTTGGGGAGGTTTCTTATGAACTTGCCTTACCTCCCAGCCTATCGGGGGTTCACCCGGTTTTTCACGTATCTACGCTTCATAGGTATCACGCCGACTTGTCATATGTACTAGACTTCAGCACTGTTTAGCTAGACGAGAGCTTAGGTTATGAGGAGGAACCGGTTGCTATTGTTTCTAGACAAGATCGCCAGATGAGATCCAAGAGGATTTCCGCAGTAAAAGTTCAGTGGAGGGGCCAACCAGTCGAGGAGGCGACCGGAGAGTCCGAGGAGGACATGCGAACAGATATACACACTTATTCAGCACTTCAGGTACGAATCTAAACCCGTTCGAGGACGAACGTTAGTTTAAGAGGTGGAGAATGTAACGACCCGGCCGGTTGTTTTGCTTTCTAGAACCCTGTTCCCCTTAATAAGACATCCTGTACTTGCTTTAACTGATTTATGACTTGCGGGGATTGTTAGTTCGGGATTTAGAAGAGTTTGGGTTGAAATCAGAATACTTGGTTCCTTAAGGTTGGCTTAAAAGGTCAAGTTTGACTTCGGTCATCATTTTGGGTAAACGGACTCGGAATCGGGATTTGATGGTTCCAATAGTTTTGTATGGTGATTTCAGACTTGGGCGTATGTTCGGATCGGGTTTTGGATGATCCGGGAGCGTTTTGGCGCCTAATAGTGAAAGTTGGTTGTTAAAGGTTTTGAAAGTTCTGTAAATTTGGTTTGGAGCGGGTTTAGTTGATATCGAGGTCCAAATTACCGGAAATAGTTCCGTAATTTCATTAAAGACTTGCAGGCAAAATTTGGTGTCATTCTGAGTAGTTTAAGTATGTTTCGACTCATTGGAAGTATATTGAAGAACTTGAAGTTGATAAGTTTGATTCAATTTGTTTTGGAGTGTGATTCTTAGGTTTAATCTTATTTCGGGCGTTCCGAGAGTTAGAGCGAGTCCGTTTTATGATTCCAGACTTGTGGGTATGTTCGGGTGGGGCCCCGGGGCCCTAATTGTTGATCAGAGGAGGCTCGAACCAAGTTGGGAGCTTGAAGCAACAACTGAAGCTCCCCAGATCTGTCATAATCGCACCTGTGCTTGGCCAGCCGCAGGTGCGGGCTCGCAGGTATGAGCCACGAGCTGTAGAAGCGAGAATTCAAGGGCAGCCCAGGAACTGCAAATGCGGAAGATTGGGCGCACCTGCGTGACCACAAGTGCGAGAGATGTGGTCGCAGGTGCGGCTGGGCTCGCAGAAGCAGCCCCTTCTGTCCGCAAATGCGGAGACTGGCCAGGTGAGTGAAATATGCACCTGCAATGGCTTTTTTGCAGGTGTGTGACCGCAGATGCGGCCAAGGCACCGCAAGTGCGAAAGTCACTGGGCAGTGAGGGATCATTAAATTCGGACTTAGGCCATTTTTATCACATTTGCTTCCACATTTGGGCGATTGGGGAGTTCTCAAAGAGGGGATTTCGACCTAACTTTCGGAGGTAAGTGATTCCTACCAAATGTGATTTAAATACCTAGATTATGGGTAGACTAACATATAATTAGGGAAAATCAAGGGTTTAGAGGAAAACCTAGATTTTTGATAAAAACGAGATTTGACCACAAAATTTGTCATGAAACTTAGTGAAAATCATATATTATGTTCCTAAGGTTATGGGTAAATACTTTCTTTTAAAATTTCCGAAACCCGAGCATGTATGTTTTAGGAATCTTGCAATTTGGCTTGGGTAATCACTTTAATAGTAGAAATATGAACTTTTGAGCATAAATTGATTAGTTTATGTAATGTTTGATTAGTTTCGAGTTGTTTGGCATCGAATTTGGAGGTTTGAGAGCATTCTCGAATTGGGAAAAAGGCTTTGAGATGAGGTAAGTCTCCTTTCTAACCTTGTAAGAGGGAATTAACCTCATAGGCGAATTAAATAAATGCTTGTACCTATTTGTGGTGGCTACGTACGTACGAGGTGACGAGAGTCCGTACGTAGCTACTAGTATGCTATTGCCGAGTTGTTTAGGATCCATATCATGCTATAATTGGAATATTTGTGTCCTTACTTGCTAATGTAATTACTTAATCCATGTTCGGAATTTATAAAAAGAATTGTAATGTTAAACTCACTTACTTGAAGGTTTCTTTGAGATATTTGACTGTAAATGAGAAACTTGTGTTTTCTTGAAAATAACTATTATTTGTGGATCGTGCCGAGCGCCTCGGTAGTAAATAGATGCATCTATGGTTCGCTCCGTTCGACCCTCCGGCAGTGCAAAGTTTAATATTAAGTTGGATCGGGCCATACGACCTCGGCAAAATTGCGCATTGTTAATTATTTGGAATTCTCTGTGATTTATACTGCTTAAATGCCTTGAAATATAATTGGTTAAATGATATGACTGAAATTGAAATTATATTTCGGAAAGAATATACTTTTATTATTATTCATGATATCCATGCTTAGCATAACACTTTAATTATATTATTGTTAGCCCTAGTAAGTGTCAAGTTGACCTCTCGTCACTACTTCTTCGAGGTTAGAACGAATACTTACTGGGTACATACTGTTTATGTACTCATACTATGCTTTTATACTTAATTGTATAGGATCTGAGGTAGGTGCATCTAGTTACCTGCCCGGCGCGCATACTTGATCTTGGACTGAGACTTCACGGCGAGTTGCCCCCTTTCGAGAAGTTCAGCAGCAGGCCGGATATTCTCTTTTGCTTGTATCTATCTATTCTATTTCAGATAGTAGGATAGTCATCATTTGTATATTTTTCTAGTTTTCCACACACTTGTGACACTAGATCTTGGCACATATTAGTAGACTTTGATTTTTGGGTTGTATTTCTATAGTTATTATTTCCTTTAGTTGTTTTTGTTTTGTTTGCCTTAAAAATCCGTTATTTATCAAATGCTTTAAACTTAAGTAAAGTTAGATGTTGGGATTACTTAATAAAAGAATGAGAATCACTAAGTTGTTCAGTGTTGGCTTGTCTAGCAACGGTGCTTGACGCCATCACGGCCTGACATGGAGTTGGGTCGTGACATCTATCTGTCTATATTATTGTATAAGCATGAATATTTATATCTATATCTATATCTATGCTATTATAAAAGCACGAATAATTTAAATTACACATGCGTCGAGCTTACAAAGTTGATTTCGGGTCAAATTCTTTTGGGTCTTCATTGTTAGCCCACTTTTTCGTGGATAACTGATGCTTTGTATAATAACTTCATTTTGGACAACATATTGTTCCTTCAGATGCTTCGTCGTAACTTTGCAATACAACCTTTGGAATCATAAGTCAATTAAGACTTGTATCTATGACTCCATGTCAGATAAAACTTTGTGTTATTCCTTCCAACAAGAATTTCATTTGGAATAAAATTAAAATATTAGGACTTGGACTACGAAGTAAAATTGTGAAAGGAATATGATTTGAGTTGGAGAAAAAGTTGAAACAACGAAATAGCTGAAGAAAAGTATTCAAACTAACGTAAACTATTTTGTAAGTAAATTGTCATGGTACTAGGCATCAAAAGATATTGCACGATTTTCCTTTAACTGTCTTTAAAGTTAATATATTTATGTTTCTCTAACTGTCAAAGGATGAGAAATGACTTTGGCACTATTGAAATCAGAGCTGGTTGTGAAAAAGGGAAAAAACAGCCTCGTTGGACGCTTTCCAATTTATAAATCTAAGAGGAAATAAGGAAAAAATGCAGCGGCAGTTTACAATAATCTAAAGGAGCATAAGGTCTTCAAAGTCCAAAACAAAACTAAATCGATACTCTTATATAATTGCTTAAATATATGTTTTAGAATCACAGAGGATTCCTTTCCAATTACAGTTGAAGCAGTTTTAATTTCATTTTTGTTTATGTGGGATAGGAATAATAGAAAGCAGAGACCATGGCACACAGTCATTACCATTTTGAGATGACTTTTATTGTTATGATGTACATGTTCATATCATGTATATATACACTGTATATTAACATTGGACTCATGTCATTGATCACGTGTTTTGTTCTCAATATAATGTTTATACATGTAGGATCATCAATAACATAATAAGAGCCCAATGTTGCTATGCTGATGCTACTAGAAAAGATATCTACTTCAAACTGGGCAAAAGCAAAGTCTTTAAGAGACGATTGATTTTGAAGAAAATTGCATCTACCATATTACTAAAAAATTAGATCTCAGATGGCTTACATAATTTACAAAGATGGTAGATAGAGGTTTTGACAATAATACTATATTTCCCAATACACTTTCATCTCCAAAAAATAAAGGATATTCTTTTCAATGCACTTTTGTTTTGCAATGACATAAAGAAAGCACATGCATAAACACTAACACAACATGTATTCTCACACGAATTATTATATGCTAGACTTTTAAGAGAGATTATCAATATGACAATAATAATAGTTCTGGTGATGAGTGATGACAGATCGGCCAAAGAGATAGAAGGGAACATACTCAACAAGTATTAGGTAAGATACGATATAAATATTATGTACGTAGCTTAACTAAATTTATCATCTTTGCAGTTGAGCAGCTTGATCAGGTTCATTTGTCAGTGACCGAATATTAGGCGAGGTTTTCTGAGTTGTCTCGCCATGCACTTATGATACTTCCTACTGACGTAGAAAAAGTGTGGGAGGTTTGTGGTGGGGTTGCACTCCAGTATTAGGGCCAATATGGCCCCAGAGGTTGAGATGGGGACTTTTTATCAGCTGGTAGAGGAGATTGCTCGGAGGATTGATGGCTACCGTCAGAGAGGTAGAGAGCACATGCAGCAGGACAAGAGTGCCCATTTCTCTAGAGAGTTTAGAGGTGCTCCGGCTAGGGGCAGAGGTCAGTTTAGGAAGGGTCAGCCTAGCAGGCCCCTAGTTCTCCGGCGCGACCCTATTTCAGCGCCATACTAGAGAGTTCTTACCGCCCACCAGCTATCCAAGGTTCTTCTAGTGGGTACTCAGGCCACTAGGGTTCTTCCAACTCTTACTTTAGTGCCATGCCAAAGGGTTCATACCGCCCACCGGCTATTCAGGCTTCCTCTAGTAGGTCTACAGGCCATCAGGGTTAGACGTCAGGGTAGCTGATCACAGCACTGAGGGGCTGTTTTGAGTGCGGAGATCTCGGTCACATGAGGAGAAACTGCCCCAGGCTTCGGGGCAAGGCAGTGCAGCAGGGTCAGTAGCCCATGATTACAACACCGACTGTTCAGTCGCCTGGAAGCGGAGGGCAGGCTGGCAAGTGCCGTCCTAGAGGTGGAGGCCAGGCAGGGTGAGGTCAGCCAGCTATTATACAGTCAGGCGGAGGCCAGCCAACTGGCGTTTCAGCCAGATTCAATGCTTTTTCGGCCAGACCAGATGCATTAGCTTCAGATGCCGTGATCACAAATATTATTTTTGTCTGTGGTAGGGATGCTTCAGTATTATTTGATCCAAGGTCTACCTATTCATATATATCATCTCTGTTTGCTCATTTCCTTGATATTCCTCGTGAGTCTTTGGGTACTCTTGTTTATGTGTCCATTCTTGTGGGCGATTCTGTGGTTGTGGATCAGATTTATCGGTTCTGTGTGATCACATTTTGTGGTTACGAGACTAGAGTGGACCTCTTGTTACTTGATATGACCGGCTTTTAGGTCATCCTGGGCATGGACTAGTTATCCTCATATCACGCCATCCTTTATTGCCATGCCAAGACTGTTACTTTAGTGATGCCAGAGTTGCTGAGATTGGAGTGGAAGGGTTCATCCGTTAATACATCTAGTCGGGTTGTCTCTTTTTTGAAGGCTCGGCATATGGTCGAGAAGGGTTGTTTGGCTTATCTAGCTTATATTTGGGACACCACCGCAGAGTCTCCGACGATTTATTCAGTGCCAGTAGTCCGGGAATTTGCCGATGTGTTTCCTTCTGACCTTCTAGGCATGCCTCCGGATCACGATATTGATTTATGTATTGATTTTGCTCCAGGTACCCGTCCTATATCTATCCCACCGTACCGCATGGCTCCGAAAGATTTGAAGGAGTTGAAGGAGCAACTTGAGGAGTTGTTAGAAAAGGGGTTTGTGAGACCAAGTGTATCACCTTGGGGTGCACCAGTGTTATTTGTGAAAAAGAAAGATGGGACTATGTGGATGTGCATTGACTACCGCCAGTTGAACAAAGTTACCATCAAAAACAAGCACCCGTTGCTGTGCATTAATGATTTGTTTTACCAGCTGTAGGGTGCTAGGGTGTTCTCTAAGATCGACTTGAGATCAAGGTATCATCAGCTGAAGATTCGGGACTCAGATGTCCCAAAAAACTGCTTTCTGTACTAGATATGGCCATTATGAGTTTCTGGTGATGTCCTTCGGCTTGACTAATGCCCCAGCGATTTTCATGGATTTGATGAATAGAGTGTTTAGGCCTTATATTGATTCCTTTTTTATTGTCTCCATTGTTGACGTCTTGATTTACTCACGTAGCTTGGGGGAGCACGAGCTGCATTTGAGAGTTGTGCCTTAGATATTGCGAAAACAGAAGCTATATGCTAAGTTCTCCAAGTGTGAGTTTTAGCCAGAGTCTGTGGCATTATTGGGACATGTTTTATCAGGAGAGGGTATTAAGGTGGATCCCAAGAAGATTGAGGCAGTTCAGAGTTCGCCATGTCCCACTTCGGTGACTGAGATCGTAGTTTCCTGGGATTAGTAGGTTATTATCGCTGGTTTGTGCAGGGCTTTTCATCCATTGCAGCACCTTTGACTAGATTGACTTAGAAGGGTGCTCCATTCCGTGTGTATGATGTTTGTGAGACGAGCTTTCAGAAGCTCAAGACAGCTTTGACTACAACATCGGTTCTAGTGTTGCCTTTCGGTTCGAGGATGTATACGGTTTATTTTGACGCTTCACGCGTTGGCTTGGGTTATATATTGGTGTAGGAGGGGTGAGTTATTGCATATGCTTCACGTCAGCCGAAGATTCATGAGAAGAACTACCCCGTGCACGACCTGGAGTTAACCGCGATTGTACATGCTCTTAAGATATGGAGGCATTATCTGTATGGGGTGTCATGTGAGGTTTATACTGATCATCGCAGCATACCACATTTGTTCAAGCAAAGGGAACTCAATTTGAGGCAGCGTACGTGGCTTAAGTTATTGAAGAATTATGACATCACCATTCTTTATCATCCGAGCAAGGAAAATGTGGTCGCGGATGCCTTAAGCAGGAAGGCAGAGAGTATGGGCAGCTTGGCATTCATTTCAGGAGAGGAGAGGCCACTAGCTTTGGACATTCAGTCCTTGGCTAACGTACCTGTGAGGTTGGATATCTCAGAGCCCAGCCGAGTTCTTGCATGTGTTGTTGCCCAGTCTTCACTACTGGGGCAGATCAAGGCTCGGTAGTTTGATGATCCGCATTTGGCAGTTCTCAGAGAGACGATGCTATAGGTTAGTGCCAAGGAGGTTTCTATTGGCAAGGATGGTGTCCTGCGAATCCAGGGTCGTCTATGTGTTCCTGATGTCGATGGCTTGAGGGAGAGGATTCTAGAGGAGGCACACATTTTACGGTATTCTATTCATCCAGCTGCTACGAAGATGTTTCATGACCTAAGACAGCATTATTGGTGGCGGCAGATGAAGAAATACATAGTGGAGTATGTAGCTAGGTGTCTAAATTGCCAGCAGGTCAAGTATGAGCACTAGAGGCCAGGTGGCCTACTTCAGCAGATGACTATACCTGAGTAGAAATGGGAGTGCATCACTATAGACTTCGTAGTTGGATTGCCGCGGACCTTGCAGAAGTTTAATGTAGTTTGTGTCATTGTCGATAGGTTGACCAAGTCGGCACATTTCATTCCGGTTGTGACTACCTATACTTCTGAGAAGTTGGCCCAGATTTATATTCGGGAGATAGTTCAGTTGCACGGTGTGCCTGTTTCTATCATATCAGATAGAGGCCCTCAGTTCACTTCCTATTTCTTGAGAGCCGTAGAGAGTGAGTTGGGGACCCGCGTAGAGCTCAGCATAACATTTCATCCGCAAACCGACGGGAAGTCGGAGCGGACAGTTCAGATCCTGGAGGACATGCTCAGAGCATATGTGATTGACTTTGGAGGGCAATGGGATCAGTTCTTGCCCTTGGCTAAGTTTGCTTACAATAACAGTTATCAGTCCAGCATCAAGATGGCCCCAGTTGAGGCCTTATATGGTCGGCGATGTCATTCTCCCATCCGGTGGTTTGAGACCGGCGAGGCTAGGTTATATGGTACTGATCTGGTGAAGGATGCCTTGGAAAAGGTAAAGTTGATTCGGGAGAGACTTCGCACAGTACAGTCTAGGTAGAAGAGTTACGCGGATCAGAAGGCGCATGATGTATCATTTACGGTAGGCGAGAAGGTCCTTTTGAAAGTCTCGCCGATGAAGGGGGTCATGACATTTGGAAAGAAGGGCAAGTTGAGCCCAAGGTTTATAGGTACATTTGAGGTGTTAAGGCGAGTTGGGGAGGTTTCTTATGAACTTGCCTTACCTCCCTGCCTATCAGGGGTTCACCCGGTTTTTCACGTATCTATGCTTCGGAGGTATCACGCCGACTTGTCACATATACTAGACTTCAGCACTATTCAACTAGATGAGAGCTTGGGTTATGAGGAGGAACCAGTTGCTATTGTGGGGGCTACGTATGTTCAAGGTGACGAGAGTCCGTACGTAGTTACTAGTATGCTATTGTCCGGGTTGTTTAGGATCCGTATCATGCTATAATTGGAATGTTTGCGTCCTTACTTGCAAATGTAATTACTTAAACCATGTTAGGAATTTTATAAAAGAATTGTATAAGGTTAAACTCACTTACTTGAAGGTTTGTATGAGATATTTGATTGTAAATGAGAAACTTGTGTTTTCTTGAAAATAACTATTATTTGTGGATCGGGCCAAGCGCCTCGATGGTAAATAGATGCATCTATAGTTCGCGCCGTTCGACCTTCCGGCATTGCACAGTTTAATATTATGTTGGATCGAGCCATACGACCTCGACATAATTGTGCATGTTAATTATTTGGAATTCTCTATGATTTATACTGCTTAAATGCCTCGAAATATAAGTGGTTAAATGATATGAATGAAATTGAAATTATATTTATGAAAGAAGAACTCATCACTTCCTGTTATTAAATTGTCATTATTATTCATGATATTCATACTTAGCATAATACTTTAATTATATTATTGCTATACCTAGTAAGTGTCAAGTCGACCCCTTCTTTGAGGTTAGACCGGATACTTACTGGGTATATATTATTTATGTACTCATACTATGCTTTTGTACTTAATTGTACAGGATCTGAGGCAGGTGCATCTAGTTACCTGCTCGGCGCGCATACTTGATCTTGGACTGAGACTTCACGGTGATCTGCCCCCTTTCGAGCCATTCAGCAGTAGGCTGGGGATTCTCTTTTTCATGTATCTATCTATTCTATTTCAGACAGTAGGATAGTCATCTTTTATATATTCTACTAGTTGTTCACACACTTGTGACACTAGATCGTGGCACATATTAGTAGACTTTGATTTTTGGGTTGTATTTCTGTAGTTATTATTTCCTTTACTTGTTTCCGTTTTGTTTGCCTTAAAAATCCATTATTTATCAAATGCTTTAAACATAAGTAAAGTTAGATGTTGGGATTACTTACCAAAAGAATGGAAAATTACTAAGTTGTTCACTGTTGGCTTGTCCAGCAACGGTGCTTGACTCTATCACTGCCTGACATGGAGTTGGGTCGTGACATCTATCTGTCTATATTATTATATAAGCACGAATATCTATATCTATATTATTATAAAAGTAGGAATAATTTATACTAAATATTGAACGATTAAAATACCCCTGAAATATTAATCAACTTTTATAAACTTAAATATTTATATAATTTAAGGCCTAAATTGTAAATCACCTAATATTGGAATTCTTTTCCGATTTAAATTTCACATACGCCGAGCCTACAAAGTTGATTTCGGGTCAAATTCTTTTGGGTCTTCATCGTTATCCCACTTCTTCTTGGATAACTGATGCTTTGTATAATAGTTTCTTTTTGGACAGCATATTGTTCCTTCAGATGCTTTGTCGTAACTTTGCAATACGACCTTTGGAATCTTAAGTCAATTAAGACTTGTATCTATGACTCCATGTCAGATAAAACTTTATGTTATTACTTCCAACAAGAATTTTATTTGGAATAAAATTAAAATATTAGGACTTGAACTACGAAGTAAAATTGTGAAATGAATATAATTTAAGTTGGAGAAAAAGTTGAAACAACGAAATAGCCGAAGAAAAGTATTTAAACTAACATAAATTATTTCATAAGTAAATTGTCATGGTACTAGGCATCAAAATATATTGCATGATTTTCCTTTAACTGACGTGAAAGTTAATATATTTACGTTTTCTCTAACTGTCAAAGGATGAGAAATGACATTGGCGCTATTGAAATTGGATCTGGTTGTAAAAATAGGGAAAAACAGCCTCCTTGGACGCTTTCCAATTTATAAATCTAAGAGGAAACGAGGAAAAATTGCAACGGCGATCTACAACAATCTGAAGGCGCATAACGTCTTCAAAGTCCAAAACGAAATTAAATTGATACTCTTATATAATGGCTTAAATATATGTTTTAGAATAACGGAGGATTCCTTTCCAATTACAGTTGAAGCAGTTTTAATCTCATTTTTGTTTATGTGGGATAGAAATAATAACAAAGAAGAGATCATGGCACACAATTATTACCATTTTGAGATGACTTTTATTGTTATGATGTACATGTTCATATCATGTATATATACAGTGTATATTAACATTGGACTCATGTCATTGATCACGTGTTTTGTTCTCAATATAATGTTTATACATGTAGGATCGTCAATAAGATAATAAGAGCCCAATGTTGCTATGATGCTGCTGCTAGAAAAGATATCTACTTCAAACTCAAAAGCAAAGTCTTTAAGAGACGATTGATTTTGAAGAAAAATTCATTTACCATATTACTAAAAAATTAGATCTCTCAAATGGCTTACATAATTACAAGTATGGCAGATAGAGGTTTCGACAATGATACTATATTTCCAAATAAACTTTCATACCCAAAAAATAAAGGATATTCTTTTCAATACACTTTTGTTTTGCAATGACATAAAGGAAGCACATGCCTAAACAATAGCACAACATGTATTCTCACAGGAACAATTATATGCTGAACTATTAAGAGAGATTATCAATATGAAAATAATAATATTTCTGGTGATGAGTGATGACTGATCGGCCAAAGTGATAGAAGGGATTATAGACATCAAGTATTAGGTAAGATATGATACAAATATTTTGTACGTAGCTTAACTAATTTATCATCTTTGTAGTTTAGACGATATCAAATCATTTTAAATTCAAGTGTTATGTATATATAAGTAGCATTGATTTTGACATCTAAATAATAGTTGGGTGTTTCCACGTTATTACTTTATGATATGATCATTTTTCTTGAAAATGGAATTTTAATAATTATAAATATTATATTCTTTCATATAAATAATGGACTGAAATTTACGTGCAGCGAATGTACATAGAAACTAGTGCTATATTAAAGCACAAAGGCCTTTAGCGAAATATCGTTGTAACGATCCGGCCGATCGTTTCGAGAGTTATAGCCTCATTCTTCCATTTCCTGCTTCTTTTGTGTTCTTCAGCTGTATTTTAACTTACCGGGTTAGTTAGTTTGGGTCTGGAGTGGCTTTGTATTAAATTTAGACACTTAGTCTCTTTTGTGAAGGCTTAAGTTGGGAAAGTTGACCGGATGTTGAAACGACCTCGTATTTGAATTTTGATGGTTCCGTTAGCTCCATTAGGTGATTTTGGACTTAGAAGCACGTTCGGAATATGATTTGGAGGTCCGTGGTAGAATTAGGCATAAATTGGCGAAAGTTAGAATTTTGGAAATTTTGACCAGCAGTGGAAATTTTGATGGTGAGAATGGAATTCCGGAAGTTGGAGTAGGTTCGTGGTGTCATTTCTGACTTGTATGCAAAATTTAGGGGTCAATCGGACGTGATTTGTCAGGTTTCGGCGTCATTTGTGAAATTTGAAAGTTTAGAAGTTCTTAGGCTTGAATTCGAAGGTAATTTGGTATTTTGATGTTGTTTTGAGTGATTCAAAGGTTCGACTAAGTTTGAATGATGTTATGGAATGTGTTGGTATGTTTGGTTGAGGTCCCAAGGGCATAGGGTGAGTTTCAGGTGGTTAACAGACCTTGTTTTTGATTGGCAACATGGCTGAATTGATGATATCTTGTATCAGCTGTTTCTGGTTTCCTTGTATGCGATCGCAAGAGTCCATTCGCGATCGCATAGGCTTATTTGGGGGCAGAGATGAGTTTTCTATACGCGATCGCATAGATAGGATCGCGATCGCTTAGGTATGCGACACTGTGCATCGCGGACGCGTGGCTGAGGTCGCGTTTGTGTAGAAGGATTTGGAGCGGTAGTGAGGTGAAGGAATTTGCTCTACGTGATCGCGTAGAGTTGGGCGCGTTCGCGTTGTTTTGAGAGGTTGTGATCTACGATCCCGTGTGTATTTTTGCGATCGCGTAAGGTTAATATGTGGGGTAGCCAGTTTGTGCTTAACGATCGCGAGCTATTTCGCGATCACGATGAAGGTATATCTAGGCACATTTAAAAGATTCAAACGAGGGTTTCGAGTTCATATCGTAAAATTGAAGTGGGAGCTCGGTAGAACGTGATTATTGAAGGATTTTCAGAGAGGTGATTGGGATAAGTGTTATTCACTTAATTTTTGGTTAAATTCCAATATTGTATCTTGATTTTTATCATCTAAATTGGGAATTGGGGTGAAAAATTGGGGGGAAATGGAAGATTTCTTGAAAGAGTAATTTGATGATTTGAGGGACCAAATGGAGTCGTATTTTGGTAATTTTCATATGTATGGATTCGTGCGTGAATGGGCTTTCAAGTTTTGTAATTTTGGTGGGATTCCGAGACGTGGGCCCGGGGCCGGGTTTGAGCCGATTTCGTGTTGGGGGTCTAATTTGGTAGCTTTTCTTGTGGAATTCATGCCTTTAGCATATATTGATGGTATTGTGCTGGTTGTAAATAGATACGGAGCATTTGGAGGCCGATTTGAGGGGCAAGAGCGTTGCGGAGTAGATATTTGATCGATTTTAGGTAAGTAACGATTGTAAATCTAATCCTGAGGGTATGAAACCCCAAATTTTGTGTCATGTGACTATTTTTAGGTGACGCACATGCTAGGTGACAGGCGTGTGGGCATGCACCATTGGGGATTGTGACTTGGTCCATCCCGTATCTACTGTAAAGTTGAATATTTTGCTGAAACTACATGCTTCTTACATGTTTTAGAAAGAATTTCGTTAAATGAGGATGGATGCCATGTTTAGGCTTTACGCTAGTGTTGTTTGGACCCTTAGAGGTCTTTTATTGCTATCCTCTCATTGTTTTCGATTGGAAATCTATACTCAGTCTTGTTTATACTTATTTACTGCATAACTCAGTCTCTATTACTCCGTTTTGATGCATCATATAAATGTTGTTTGGGCTGAATACCTTGTTCTCTGAGAGCCCGAAAGGCTGGAGAGGTTATAACTGAGTGAGGCTGAGGGCCTGATTTGTGAGGATATTTATGGGATTGGATTGCACGCCGCAGCATGTTTTACTCATTCATGATTGAGTGAGGCTGAGGGCCTGATTGATTTATGCCATGATTCGCTTGTTATAGCGCTTGGGCTAAAGGATCACCTCCGGAGTCCGCACACCCCCAGTGAGCCCAGGTACCTATTGAGTGCGAGTACCGAGTGCTTAGTGAATGGGAGGCATGAGTGATGGTGAGGTTTGCCCGAGGGACTGTATACGAGCGATGGTGAGGTTTTCCTGAGGGGCTGTATATGAGTGATGTTTGCCCGAGGGGCTGTTTATGATTTCATCATTTTTCTCACTTTTGCATTGAGACTTTGTTTGAAAATTGTTGAAAGATTTTTTTAAATGATTTTACTGGAACTGGATTTAAATAAGTTGATCTGATTCAAACTATGGTTTTAAAAGTGTGTCGTATTTTACTGAGTTTCTGTGATATGAATTATACTTGCATTATTGCTCGTCACTACTTCTCAGTCTTTAGTTACTGTTGTTACTTACTGAGTTGGCGTACTCACCTTACTCCCTACACCTTGTGTGCAGATCCAGGCGTTTCTGGTCACGATAGCGGGTGTTGATTGTTCAGCTGCAGATCCATCGGAGTTAGCAAGGTAGCTGCCTGACGACCATAGCCCTGCTTTCCTCGCTCTTTATCTTCCCTTTGTTGTATTCAGTTATTTCCAAACTATGTTAGTTTTGATATTGTCCGATGGTTGTAGTAGATGCTCATGACTAATAATACACCGATATCAGGCTTTCATTTGCGCACTTTTATTTTGATTTTAACTCTTTTATAAAGGTTTTATATTAAATGCTCATGACTAGGGGATACCTTCAGTCCCTGTCACCAGCACCAGGGGGTTATTTCGAGTGTGAGGATTTTGGGCATAAGTGGAGGCAGTGTCCTCGTCGTCACGGGGGTTCGCCTCAGCAGAGGAGTCAGCCTTCGATTTCAGCTCCAATTACTTCCCCACCCACTCAGCCAGCTCGGGGTGGAGGTCAGCCAGCTAGGGGTCGCCCTAGAGGAGGAGGCTGATCAGGTGACGGTCAGGCCCGTTTCTATGCACTCCTTGCCATACCAGAGGCTATTGCTTCAGATGTTGTGACACAGGTATTGTCTCAGTTTTCCACAGAGATGCCTCTGTATTATTTGATCCTGGTTCCACTTTTTCATATGTGTTGTCATATTTTGCTCATTATTTGGATACTCCTCGCGAGTCTCTTGTTTCATCTAATCATGTATCTACACCGGTGGGCGATACTATTATTGTGGACCGTATATATCGGTCATGTGTAGTGACTATTGAGGGACTAGAGGCTAGAGCGGATATGTTACTGCTTTGTATGGTTGATTTTGATGTGATATTAGGCATGGATTGGTTGTCTCCGTGCCACACTATTTTGGACTGTCAGGCTAAGATGGTGACGTTGGCTATGCGGGAGTGCCACGGATTGAGTGGCGAGGTTCGTCGCATTATGTTCCCAGTAGAGTGATTTCATTCTTAAGGCCTAGAGGATGGTTGGGAAGGGTTGTCTTTCTTATTTGGCTTTTGTGAGGGAAGTCAGTTTAGAGACTCCTTCTATTGATTCAATTTCGGTGGTGAGGGATTTTCTGCATGTGTTTTCTACAGACCTGCCGGGCATGCCACCGGGCAGGGATATTGACTTCGGTATTGATCTGGTGCTGGGCACTCAGCCCGTATCGTATGGCACCGGTGAAGTTAAAGGAATTGATGGATCGGCTTCATGAACTCCTTGATAAGGGGTTTATTCGGCTTAGTGTGTCACCTTGGGTTGCACCAGTTCTATTTGTGAAAAAGGAGGATGGCGCTATGAGAATGTGCATTGACTACAAGTAGTTGAACAAAGTCACAATCAAGAACAAGCATCCTCTGCCTTGTATTGATGATTTATTTGACCAGCTTCAGGGAGCGAGGGTATTCTCCAAGATTGATCTTAGGTCAAGGTATCACCAGTTGAAGATTAGGGACTCGGACATTCTGAAGACAGCTTTCAAGACCCGATATGGTCATTTTGAGTTCCTTGTGATGTCTTTTGGGATGACCAATGCTCCAGCACCGTTCATGCATTTGATGAACAACGTGTTTCGGCCTTATCTCAACTTGTTTGTTATTGTATTCATTGATGATATCCTGATGTACTCTTGTAGCCAGGAGGAGCACGTCGAGCATTTGAGAGTTGTATTGTAGTGGTTGAAGGAGGAGAAACTTTATGCTAAGTTCTCCTAGTGTGAGTTTTGATTCAGTTCAGTGGAGTTCTTGGGGCACGTGGTATCCAGTGAGGGTATTCAGGTTGATCCAAAGAAGATACAGGCAGTCCAGAGTTTGCCCAGACCGTCCTTAGCCACAGAGATTCATAGCTTTCTTGGTTTGGCAGGTTATAACCATCGGTTTGTTGAGGGATTTTCATCTATTGCATCACCCTTAACTAAATTGACTCAAAAGGGTGCTCCTTTCAGGTGGTCAGATGAGTGTGAGGCGAGCTTTCAGAAGCTCACGACCGCCTTGACCACAACTCCAGTGTTAGTTCTGCCATCAGCTTCAGGTCCTTATACAGTATATTGTGATGCTTCTCGGGTTGGCATTGGGTGTATGTTAATGCAGGAGGGTAGAGTGATTGCTTATGCTTCTCGTCAGTTGAAACCCCATGAGAAGAACTACCCTGTTCATGATTTGGAGTTGGCTGCCATTGTTCACGCGTTGAAGATTTGGAGGCACTATCTCTTTGGTGTATCTTGTGAGGTGTTTACTGATCATCGTAGCCTCTAGCACTTGTTCAAATAGAAGGATCTCAATTTGAGGCAGCGAAGATGGTTGGAGCTGCTAAAGGACTATGATATTACTATTTTGTACGATGCGGGAAAGGCCAATGTGGTGGCTGATGTCTTTAGTAGAAAGGCAGTAAGTATGGGTAGTCTTGCATTCCTTCCTGTTGGTGAGAGACCTCTTGCAGTTGATGTTGAAGCCTTGTCCAATCGGTTTGTGATATTGGATGTTTCGGAGACCAGTCGGGTCCTAGCTTGTGTGGTTTCTCGGTCTTCCTTGTTTGATCGTATCAGAGAGCGCCAGTATTGTGATCCTCATTTGCTTGTCCTCAACGACAAGGTTCTGCATGATAATTCCAGAGATGTGACAATTGGTGATGATGGCGTATTGAGGATGTTGGGCCGGATATGTGTGTCCAATGTAGATGGGCTTCGGGAGTTGATTCTTGAGAAGGCCCACAGCTCATGGTATTGCATTCATCCTGGTGCTGCAAAGATGTATCAGGATTAGAGGCAACACTACTGGTGGAGGAGAATGAAGAAAGATATAGTGGCGTTTGTAGCTCAATGTCTCAACTGTTAGCAGGTGAAATATGAGCATCAGAGACCGGGCGGCTTGCTTCGGTAGATAGAGATTCCAGAGTGGAAAAGGGAGCGGATCACCAGAGGTTTCGTAGTTTGGCTCCCACAGACTTTGAGGAAGTTCGATGCTACTTGGGTGATTGTGGATCGACTGACCAAGTCCACGCACTTCATTCCTGTGTGTACTACGTATTCTTCAGATCGGTTGGCTAAGATTTACATTAGAGAGATTCTTCGCCTTCATGGAGTGCCAGTTTCCATCATTTCAAATAGAGACACAAAGTTTACATCGTAGTTTTGGAGAGCCGTGCATCGAGAGTTGGGCACTCAGGTGTAGTTGAGTACGACATTTCATCCTCAGACGGACGAGCAGTCTGAGTGCACTATTCGGATACTGGAGGACATGCTACGTGCTTGTGTCATTGATTTTGGGGGTTCATGGGACTAGTTTCTACCACTCGCGGGGTTTGCTTATAATTACAGTTATCTGCCGAGTATTCAGATGGCTCCGTATCAGGCTTTACATGGGAGATGGTGTAGATCCCAGTAGGTTGGTTTGAGCCGGGCGAGGCTAGGCTTTTGGGTACAGACTTAGTACATGATGCTTTGGACAAGGTGAAAGTGATTCAGGAGCGGCTTCGCACAGCGCAATCAAGGGAAGAGAGTTATGCTGACAAAAAAGTTCATGATGTGTCTTATATGGTTGGGGAGAAGGTTCTACTGAAGGTTTTACCCATGAAGGGTGTTATGAGATTTGGGAAGAAGGGCAAGTTGAGCCCTCGGTTCATTGGGCCTTTTGAGGTGCTTCGGAGGATTGGGGAGGTGGCTTATGAGCTTGCTTTGCCACCTAGCTTGTCGGACGAGCATCCAGTATTTCATGTTTCTATGCTCCGAAAGTATATCGGCGATCCATCTTATGTCTTAGATTTCAGCATGATTCAGTTAGATGGTGATTTGACTTATGATTTGGAGTCCAGTGGCTATTTTGGAGCGGCAGTGCCGAAAGCTGAGATCAAAGGATATAGCTTCAGTGAAAGTGCAATGGAGAGGTCAGTCCATGGAAGTGGCAACTTGGGAGACCTAAATGGGAGATACAGGAACAGGATATCCACTACCTATTTGAGACTTCGATGTATGTTTCTAGACTCAGTTTCGAGGGACTAAACGATTTTTAGGTTTAAACGAGGGGGGGTA
>NW_017671286.1:317171-321672 GCF_001879085.1 Nicotiana attenuata | reverse complement strand
TCGTTCAGGACCCGTGGTCATCACAGGCCCCAGCAGGGTCAGTCTTCACTCAACGCCCTCCCAGCTCAGAGTTCATCTCATGCCCCATCAACTCAGGGTTCTTCTGCACCGAGTGCATCTGCTAGTCACTCCGGTGCGAGGGGTTCCCTTCAGACCCCATCTCCAGCACCGGGCAGCTGTTATGAGTGCGGAGAGTTTGGTCACTTGAGGAGGCAGTGCCCTCGACTTCGTGGCAAACAACATCAGTAGAGGGGTCAGCCCTCGACTTCGACTCCAGTTACTTCACCACCTGCCCAGCCAGCTAGGAGTGGAGATCAGGCAGCCAGGGGTCGTCCTAGAGGTGAGGGTCGATCAGGCGGCGGCCAGGCTCGTTTCTATGCTATGCCGGGCAGGACAGATGCCATTGCCTCAGACGCTGTCATTACAGGTATTGTTTCAGTCTGCCACAGAGACGCCTCAGTATTATTTGCTCCTGGTTCTACCTATTCATATGTATCTTCATATTTTGCTCGTTATTTGGGTATACCCCGGGAGTCTCTTTCTTTACCTGTTCATGTGTCTACCCCGATCGGCGATACTGTTGTTGTGGACCGTGTGTACCGGTCATGTGTTGTGAACATTGGGGGTTTGGAGACCCGAGTTGATTTATTGCTATTGAACATGGTGGACTTCGACGTTATTTTGGGCATGGATTGGTTATCTCCGTGTCATGCTGTTCTAGAATGTCATGCTAAGACAGTCACTTTGGCTATGCCGGGTGTACCGCGGATAGAGTGGCGTGGTGTGACTGATTATGTTCCTAGTAGAGTTATTTCTTTCTTGAAGGCTCAGCGTATGGTTGGGAAGGGTTGGCTTTCCTATTTGGCGTTTGTGAGGGATGTTAGAGCTGAGACTCCAATCATTGATTCTGTTCCAGTGGTGAGGGATTTTCCCGATGTGTTTGCTGCAGACCTGCCGGGCATGCCGTCGGACAGGGATATTGATTTTGGTATTGACCTGGCACCGGGCACTCAGCCCATATCTATTCTGCCATATCGTATGGCACCAACGGAGTTGAAAGAATTGAAGGAGCAACTTCAGGAGCTCCTGGATAAGGGGTTCATTCGGCCTAGCGTGTCACCTTGGGATGCGCCAGTTCTGTTTCTGAAGAAAATCAGAATCGAAATATGTATGTTCATTCTCTAAAATAATCATACAATGTACAACGACGCCTAGGCAAACTTTAGGCCCGATAATAACTGATTAATTGTATTGCTATTAGCCCAAAACCAACCAACTTCTTTTAATTTCAACTTTGCCTTTCCTATTCTTGTTTTGATTTTCTGAAGCTCACTCAGCTTTCTTTCTTAAAACAAAACTTTGCTGAAAACGATTTTGAAATGATCCATCCATCTTACTCTTACTATGTTTCTGATTTCCATCCCTGGATTCCCAACCTCTGCCCAGAGTCGTGCTATTACTGTTCTTACTTCATTTTTTTTAAAAACCAAGTTTAAACTGCTGTAAAAGTCCCTATCTTTTGAGACCTTAATTATGTTTAAGTCATGCTACTTATGTGCTTTGTTTGAGGAGGTATACATGAGCCTTTATATGTTTACATGCTTCCCCCAACATGCAGTATGTGTTTTTTTGTATGTCGCCTTAGATTTTATCCTTTGAAACCAATCAGCCTAATATCCCACCTTGTAGGACTAGTAGTCCTAAATGCCTCCGGGACTGATAGGATGGGACGGGTAATAGCATGCAATAAGTAAAACGAGACCATTCCGCGTTTAATACCTTAACGGGGTGTGAAAGGGTAGATATGGATATGATGACCACGCGACAACACCACGTGTATAAACGGTTACCGGGTGTTGTGTGGAGTGATCCATATTATGTATAAACCTAGGACCCCTTCCCTTATTTATACGTTTTATTTTCAGAATTTCAACTACTTTTTTGCCAAACTTTAGTTTTTTTTTAAACTGCTTTTAACTTGCTACAACTATATGAAAATTTCCTCTTTTGTTCAAGATTTTAAAACTGCTTCCTCTATTAAAAAGCTCAGTCTTTAACTTCTTTAATCTCTTGCAACCATTATGTGAAAACCCCCTTGCATTTGTAATTCTTGCTTGCCTACTTGTTGTTTGCATTTAAGTCACAATATAACATGGCCGGGAACCACACTAGTGGATCTTGAGGGGTGCCTAACACCTTCCCCTCGAGATAATTTCTAGCCCTTACCCGAACTCTGATTTTCCAACTCAAAAACCTTTAGTGTCCTAATGCACTTAATCATTAGGTGGCGACTCTTCAATTTCAATTCCAAAAAATCCAAATCCCAAAAGGGAATAGAGTTGTCCTCCCAAATGTAGTAAACCCGATTTCGCGAGAAAAAGGGGGCGTCGACAGCATGGCGACTCTGCTGGGGAGATTGTCTTTTAGGCTTTTACCATTACATGTTATTTGTGACTTTATTGCTTCTTTATTGCTTTTATTTAATGTCTTTATTTCTCTTCTACTTCGAAACTGACTTGGCTCTTTGTTTTCTTTTCTTTAATGCCTTTACTGCTTTCTTTCAATACTGTTGTAATTACTGCAATCATTGTAATCATTATTTTATGAACGTGCAAATACGTGACAATTTGTTTCATTCTTGTAACTGTATCTTCAACATCATATTCCACTCGTGCCAAACAAATACCATAGCAACGCTTATAATGAGTGGTTGCGCCCTTCCGATATTATCACCCCCTAAATTTGGTAAAGGCATATTTGCGGTAAAACCAGTCGATCAGCGGTGCAGTCGACGGTTCCGTGCCTTTCCCTCTTGAGTTGTCCGCTCAAGGGTACCGGTCTAATACCCCATAGAAACCTTATTCTATTTAACTGTCCATGCATCACTGTCAAACCTAGCCGAGTCAGTTATGCTGTCCACATAATGACTCTTTAAGATCTTGGAACCCAAACGGACAACACCATATTTTGTGCATTTATTTGGAGAACTAAATGCCATTATGCTAATTATTGGTTTAAATAGTCGAGTCCGGCGGGGTAAGGGTCTAACACTTTGTTTTGTAGAAAATGAGGCACGAAGTCCCCAGATTCGGCATGGTAACCAACATTCACCCAAGGTTGCTAAGCTGGTGGGAAGACCTTCACTCCAGTGACCAGACTCTCGTACGCAAATATTTGGGGAATCTACCTTCTCTTTTGGAAATCCACCCTGACAACAAAATCATAGAGGCTGCAACCTTATTCTGGGACAGTGATAGATCAGTGTTTCGCTTTGGGGATCTTGAAATGACACCTTTGCTCGATGAAATAGGAGGGTTAGCTGGTATTCCTTGGGAGACTCCGGGTTTGCTTATGCCAGAAAATCGCAAGGGTAGGGGTTTCCTCAAGATGATGGGACTAAAGAAAAACCCAGACTTGACTTGTTTGAAGGACTCTTACATTCCTTTCGACTATCTGTACGAGAGGTACGGCCATAGCAAGTCCTACCGCACCTACCCAGATGAATTCGCCCTCACATCATTGGGGCATATCCACAGAAGGGTCTTCGTCTTCATGTTCTGCTTTTTGGGGATGATAGTGTTTCCTATGAAGAAAGCTAGGATCCATACCAGACTAGCCATGGTCACCAAGACTCTAATGGAAGGAATTGGCAGGCAGCCTTTTAGCATAATACCTATGATTATTGCTGAGATATACCGAGCCCTGGAAAACTGTCAATGAGGGGCCAGTCACTTCGATGGTTGCAACTTACTACTCCAACTCTGGCTTATAGAACATCTCCAAAGGGGTCAATAGCGTGAAGAGCTTCCACGAAGGCCGTGGAATGATCATATAGCCTTCCACCATCCCAAAAGAATGAACTATATGCCTAACATGTTTGCTCAACCGGAAGACGCTAAAGGGTGGGTAGAGTTGTTTGGAAATCTGAAAGAAGATAAAGTGCAGTGGATGTTCGAATGGTTCCCCACTGGAGAGTTCATCATCCGCTCTCGGGACGCTCCATTCCTTATACTCATTGGTCTGAGAGGAACTTATCCCTATGTCCCTCTCCGAGTCATGAGGAAGGCAGGGAGGAAGCAGGTCATACCAAAGGTCGAAAAGATGAGTCCTTCAGGGCCGATTTCCAAGACGACGATAGCCCATACAAATATCAAGCTCAACACATGTGTAATTACAAAATCATCCTGGAGAAGGATTCCATAGAACCTGACAGATACCATGCCGGTTACACCCCATACTATCCGGGTTGGTTAGAAGAAGATCATGGTGGGTTGGACAACCCAGGTCCGTTCGAGGTCATAGGGTCGTCGACGAAAAGGCGGAAATACAGGTTAAGTACAACCAATTGCGCAAGAGGATCAGAGAGTGCGAAAGTGAACATCAGGAAATTCAAGAAGCACATCAGAAATTGATCGAAGAATGGAAAGATATGGCTGTCAGCGCCAACAAGCGACTAGGGTATTTGGAGCGAGGTTTAGTAGAGTTGGAAAGGAAATTCATC
>NW_017671286.1:197755-316223 GCF_001879085.1 Nicotiana attenuata | reverse complement strand
CTGTATTGCCACCATGTGATTAGGTAACTGAGCTGTCAATCATGCTAGATATCGTGTTTAGACTTTATGCTGATATTGTTAGGACCCATAGTGGTCGTTTCTTGCTGTCATCTCACTGGTTTCATTGATATTTCGTACTCGGTCATATTCATGAATTCATATCATATCTCAGTCTCAGTTGTTGTTTATTGATGCATCATATAATTGTTGTCGGGCTAGTTTCATGACATTGTGAGCCCGTGAGTGAGACTGGAGAGATTGATGACTGAGTGAGGCTGAGGGACAAATTGTGAGGTTATTGATACTATAGCACACGAGTTGTCTGTGCAGCACGTGAGTTATCCGTGCAGATTCTGATATTGAGACTATAGCACGTGAGTTGTCCGTGCAGCACGTGAGTTGTCCGTGTGGATTCTGATATTGATACTATAGCACGTGAGTTATCTGTGCAGCACGTGAGTTGTCCGTGCAGATTATAGCGCTTCGGCTGAAGGAGCCCCTCCGGAGTCTGCACACCCCCAGTGAGTGCAGTCGACTATGTATATATATATATATATATATATATATATATATATATATATATATGTTGTGGTGTGTGTGTGTGTGTGTGTGTGTGTGTGTGTGTGTCTGTGTGCGCGTGCGCGTGTGTGTATGGATCGGGTTGCACGCCTCAACGAGTACTGTACAGTGCTGAGTGATTGAGTGTGCTGAGTATTGAGCAAGGTAAGAGATAATGCGAGACAGTGAGGTTGAGTACTCTGAGAGTGTGAGTACATGAGTTCATCACTGAGAGGCATTGCATTTGTCATACATACTTGAGAGACATGTATAAAGATGCATTTTCCTTTTTGTTGCCCGGTTTTGGTGGCATTCATGGTTTTTACCTGTATCTTGACATGCAGGCACAGAGATGTACTTTCCTCATGCTATCCGAAAATAAAAAATTTACCTTATGAAAAGTTTTTGGGAAAAAGTTATAATTTTCAAACTTACTCATATTTTTGACGATTTCGGTAAAGGATTTGGCTTTTCACTGATATACTTGAAAAGCGGAACTGTTTTCGGAAACTATGAAAATGCTGAGCATTTTATCTCTGAGCTACTTCTTTATTTACTTGCTTTACACTGTTATGAACTGCTATTGGTTATTGGTGTTGGACCCGACCTATGTTCCAGCTCGTCACTGCTTTCAACCTAAGGTTAGGTTTGTTGCTTATTGAGTACATGTGGTCGGTTGTACTCATACTACATTTCCTGCACATTGCGTGCAGAGTTCGGATGCCGATGTTGCTGTGCATTACGGGTGCTGGATTCGAAGGTGTACCTGCATCCCTGTTGTAGCTGCCTCTTGTTCATGGTAGCCTTAGATTATCAAACTTTGTTTATGTACTTCTCAAACAGAATGTATTTACTTCATATCAGCTTTGTAAACTCTATTCTTAGAAGCTCATGATTTGTACTACCAGTCCTTGGAAAATGTATAAGATTCAGATAACTTCTTTGTTTAATTGTCTTAAATATTATTGAAACTGAATAGTTATTAGTTGGCTTACCTAGCGGGTTGGGTTAGGTGTCATCACGACTAGTGGATTTTGGGTCGTGACAGACGCTATATATTTCGGGATATAATATATATATATATATATATATATAGAGCATGATGATGCTGATATGGCATACATCCTTACTAATATGTTCCACAAAGAATGACATATTTTTACAGTTAAAAAATTTAACTTTAAACTTTTCATTTTTCTTTTTTTATCATTAATGAGAAGTTTTTATAGTTACACAAATGTTGTTGCCACATAAAGCTTTACCCTTTATACTTTAAAGACCATAAGTTTTAATTATTTTTTATATTAAATATTGTGTGGAGTCAAAATATGCCATATAAATTGAAAGGGATAGAATATTAATTTCGGAAATTACAGGTGCAGTTTGATTTGAGTGGTTACATTAATTCTATTAGCAAGCCGTAAACTGCTTATTTTATATAACTTCATTCACATGGATCATGTTTTTGTCCGTTAGTGTATGCATCCCTTTTCGAAAACGATGCGATTAGTTGGTTCCTGAAACTATTTTTCTAATAATGATAATGAATTATTTTCTTTTGGCCTAAAAAGATGAACTATTTTTCTTTTAAAAAGCATATATTTATTACACTCACTTTAATTAATTATTTTGGAATCTTAGATAAAGAAGAAGAAGAAGAAAGAATCAAAAAAAGAAAAGAAAAGGAAACGCATACAAATATATGTTGCTATACCAAATAATCGCAATGCACAAATTGGTCATTCACAAAGTGAGATTTAACTAAAAGGAGCCAATTGTGTAAAAATAATGAGGTACAAAAGAATAATAAGAAAGGACCACATATCTATTACTTAATCAACTTGGCCGTATTTTTGAATTTTAACTAGAATTATAGTAATATTTCCTATTTGCAAAACAAAAAATGACACCACTTAAATCATAATACAGTCACAAAAATGTCCAAACATAAATAAAAGGCAAAATACATAGTTTACCCATCGAACTTACACCGAAATCCCTGTTACACACCTTTTCTTCATGAGAAATCTTTTACACACTCGACCTTTCAAAAGTGTGTCTAAGACACACCTATTCAGTGTCTGACCATTTTTTTCTCAACAAGTGTAGCCACGCACCAATAATAATTTAACACGTATTATTGACTTTTTAAATAAAAAATATATTTCAATTTACAATTATATCCATCTTCTTCATCTTCCCCAAGCTATACCACCATGGCTGTCCCCTCCCAAGTGAGTACTTCTGCACCAGCATCAACCATGATTTTTTTTTTTTTTTTAGTTTCAATTTTTAAAATATTAGGATGATATTGAATTTCTATCATCATTACCAATTAAATATTTCCCTAAAATTATTTGTATCATCCTTGACTTAACTGATATTGAGTACCAGACTATTTATACCAACAACAATAAGACCAGAAAAGAATTAATGAAAAATTTCCAACCCATCCATGACTGAAATGGAAGAAACTCCACGAATCCAGTACCCGCAAATCCTCACGACACATACGAAGAGCTCCATGAATTTTTCTTTCAGATTTGGCCACTCACCAAGCGCACCCGTGACACAGTCATTCAATAATTCACTATGTTGAATGTTAAATTTTAATTTTCTTATCCTCCTTTAATTCTTGGCAATAATATTTGTTGGTATGGTGGTAGAAGAAGGTGATGGTGCAATAATTGAAAGAAGATGAAAAAGACTTGGTAGAATTTTTTCTAAAAACGAAAGAAAATAATTTAGAAAAAATGAGAAAATGAAAAGGCTGGAAAAGTGGCGTCAAAATGAGACTTTAGACATAAAATTTTAATTGTCCACTCGCCACTTATATGTGTATAACACGCGAGTGACACATAATAAAATTGGTGCGTCTTAAACAGACTTTTGAAAGGTTGAGTGTGTAAAAGGTTTCCCGTGAAGAAAAGATGTGTAACAGGGATTTGAGTGTAAGTTCGATGGTTAAATTATGTATTTCGCCTAAATAAAACTCCAATCTAAATTTATATATGTAAGTGTTAAAATATAAAATATATACATGTTTAATTAAAAATAACTTCAATACAGATAAAAAATAAAAAATATTACATAAGAAAGCACTCAAAGCCCATCTTCATCTGAATCTGAAAGAAGAGGAGTTGGTAAATGTGACGTGGGAGATTGACGTCTTCCAGTTCCTTTGCTCTGCACACCAAATAAGTATCTGAAACTTGAGATTTCATTCTCCCTCCACATCAACAGTCTCCTCACTCTCATTTTTCGCTTTCATCTGTTGCGCTGAGTTCATACATTAACTTAGAACGAAAATGTAAGTGCCAACCTGCAAAAATAAAATTCTGACTTAGAATTACGTTTCCTATGTTTTGGTGAATGTGATTTTTGTGTATAATTTTGGGGTTTTCTTTATTTGGTATGTTCAGGGAGGGTGAACTGAAGCCCATGGATGCAGAGCAACTGAGAGAATATGGTCACAAAATGGTGGATTTCATTGCTGATTATTACAAGAATATCGACAACTTTCCTGTTCTCAGTCAAGTTCAGGTTTTTCTATAACTACTCTTCAATTTATTTCCCCTTATTATTTCCCATGCACAATCCTTTTACTCGCCAAGACGTCTGAATCTGAATACATTGTGGTGAATTTACTAGAAATTAACAAACCTATTTTGAATGATATTAGTAAAGCTCACTCTTTTTAGAATACATACATGTCTTACTATCCTAGTTGGTCAACATAGGAGAAATCATCGTTCATCCTAAGAATTCTGTTTAGTTGTTACTAGTCAGTTATTGATTGTTTCCACGCCTTATCTTTGCACAGCCCGGTTATCTACGTAAGCTACTTCCTGAAACCGCACCTGCTCATTCTGAGACATTGCAAGAAGTTCTTGAAGGTGAAATATCTAATAATTTTGTGTATAATTGAAATTATTGAATCATTTGACCTCTCGTGTCGTCTTAAAAAGAAAGGATAGCAGGCTTGTAATTTGGATCTCGTGCCATTTGATCCAGATGTTCAGACAAAAATATTACCGGGGGTGACTCATTGGCAGAGCCCAGATTACTTTGCATATTTTCCTTCTAATAGTAGTGTAGCTGGATTTTTGGGGGAGATGCTCAGTGCCGGGATTAACATGGTTGGTTTTAGTTGGATAACTTCCCCAGCAGCAACCGAGCTCGAAATGATCGTTTTGGATTGGCTTGCTAAAGCACTTAAGTTGCCTGATGAATTCCTTTCAACAGGTAATGACCCTTGTCTTCCACTCACTCGAAAAAGTCAAATTGTAGATATGCGTGCAAAACATTTGTAAATATGAATCTTTTATTTGGCACTTATTGGAACAAGATGAAAATTTGATATCACAGGCAACTTCTCTTTGAGCACACTTTATCTTGAGTTTTGGTTAAAAGTTGTGTACTAGAAAATTGAGATAGGCGAAAAGCTAGGAGGGAATAGAACCTTACTTTTATAAACTGGTTGGAAGATGGATGATCAACTTATATATGTCCACCGTTTCCAAAAGACATCTTTGCTACGGTCAACCAGCGGAGTTGATTGGCCATACAAAATGGTTTCCTTTTGTTGAAATTGACTTTCAGGTCAAGGAGGTGGAGTCATACAGGGCACTGCAAGTGAAGCTGTTCTAGTTGTGCTTTTAGCTGCCCGGGACAAGGTTCTGAGAAGGGTCGGAAAAGATGCAATTGGAAAACTGGTGGTCTATTGTTCTGATCAAACTCATTCTGCTTTACAGAAAGCTTGCCAGGTATATGTCAAAATTGTTTGACGTTGTGCATGATTGCTAATTTACTTGACAAAAGAGGTAACAAGGAAAGGTTGAGGATGAAAAGAATTCACGTTCGGTTCACCAATATTTATCTGCATCAAACATGCGAAAAAGGATGTTTTTCTGCAAATAAAAGTTTTTTTCTCTAACCCACTGGCTTCGTCTTTGAGATTAGTTACTTTTCGTTTCTTTATTGTGGCAGATAGGAGGAATTCATCCTGAGAACTTTCGGATGCTGAAAGCAGTCTCATGCAGGGATTATGCTCTTTCTCCTGACGCACTTTCAGAAGCTGTATCACATGACCTGGCCACTGGTTTAATACCCTTCTTCTTTTGTGCTACTGTAAGGAGAATAGAAAAAAGAAGATACCATGTATATCTTCCAAACCATGTCTTCAAATGTATTAGGAAAAGAACTTTTTTCTTCGGTTTACTTTTTGGGTCTCTTTCATTTCGTGTAAGATGCTGCATAGCCCTTAGGTCTCATTGACAAGATAAGACTGCAAAATCCTGTTCAAGAAAAGAGAAAGTAAAGCATTAAATCCAGCTCAAAACTTTGATGACGTCAAATAGTTATCACTTTACTTTGTTAGGATATAGGTATCTTGAACTTAACTTCGAGTTTGAGACTTTTTAAGGTTGTCCTAACCTTTTAGTATACATATTCGTTTACATTTTAAAAAAATTGTAGTTTCTGTATTCATTCCTTTCAGTGAATTACGAAGCTATTTATATTGGCTTGTCAAGTAAGCATATGGTGATTTCTGTATTGATAACATCAATAAGGACCCTTTCTCTCATTTACAAAAAGTAAAACTTATCTCGGTGATTTTCCATGCACAAGTGTTCGTTTACTTTTGTTTATGTGACAGTAAGTTGGTTGAGATATAAGTACTTTGAGATGTGAGACATCACGAGTGTGAGCTTGGTTATAGTGTTGGATGCAAATTGTTGGTAATCAGTCCTTAGGAATTTATTCAGATGTGTGGAAAGCATAAAACAGTAAATTTAGTACATAAAATTAATGTGTAGTAAAAATTGAAGGATGCCACATTTTGAAATTTTCTAACATCTCTTTTGCTTGTTTTGACATGTAATTTCCTTGCTGTGGATTCTAAAATGCTAAAGCAGTCTTTTGCTGTTCATTCACAGATTGGTACAACATCTTCCACTGCTGTGGATCCTTTGCTTGCGCTGGGAAAGATTACCAAGGTAAAGCATAGTAAAAGGGGTTGGACATCATGAGGGGAGAATCTGTTACGGGGGATAATTTATTTAGCTTATAGGCGAAGAAAGGAAGTATGGCCATTTCTCAAATTAGGGCTGGCCATTGGTTATTTCAGTCTGCTTCGTTTTATTCGATCTCAGTTTTCAGTTTTTAGATGGGCAAACCAAGAAGTTCAATCTTTTTCACTTGGATCGTTTTGACTGTTGGGTTTTTCAGTGTTGGGACTTGGAATTTTCACCTTGGTTTTAAATCTTTTCTCTGCTGCTTCCTCATTATACCTTGTGGACCGACAGAATCGATATATAATCTCTAAGATATTCCTTATTATCTACATTTAGTCATTAATTGCACCATTCATCATATTTTATGTATAAATTTGAATTTACATACTTCAAGTGTATATTTTTAATTCTGTTTGTCATAACTTTAGTTCTCTGCTTTGGGTCGAATCAGAAAACGAAGTTTTCAGGCCGGTCGTTTTTTCCTGTTGCATATAACTCACCACTAGCTCAGATATTAACTTCTCTAATTATAAAGGTCCAAAGGTGTACTTGGATGCTCTAGAGTGAAGCTAAAATGCTGCTTTTTAGTTGTAACCATGAAACAACAATGTTAAGTGTCCAACAACTTTAGGTACACTAAACTTTCCCTCTATTGTGATTGATAGACTTCTTTACATAAATCCACAGAGAAACAAAAAAAATGGCAGCCGGTGCACTAAGCTCTCGCTATGCGCAGGGTCCGGGGAAGGGCCGGATCACAAGGGTCTATTGTATGCAATACTGTATTTGTTGCTCACTACCAGCTCAAGTATTCCAGACCCCACTGGTGGGATTCCACTGGGTTGTTGTTGTTGTTGTTGTACTAGCTCAAGTATTCAGAACTTCACTTCAAGATGCCACACTAAATTAAAACCATAACACATAAACAGATAGGGTTTAGCCTCACTGGTGTCAAGCACAAACCATATGCGTTATGCCCAAAGCTACATAAACACATAACTTGTATATGTTGTGGAGTAGATTATGGAAGCATCTCATACTTCTCTGTGTCCGCTCCTGTAAGCCATTTAATGATCCTTTTGATTCTTGAACTCAGTTTCTTAAGTATTAATGATTTTGTATCAGATGTTGTAATTATCAGCAGTGGTGAAACCATGTTGTTTTGCATCATTGCTAGTGTCCATACAGTTAGTGTCTAGTCCATTGGGTAGTGTGTACGCAGACCTTACCCCTACCTTGTGAGGATAGAGAGGCTGTTTTCAATAGACCCTCGGCTCAGGAAAGTATATGCACCACATTAATGAAAATATAGAGAAGAAGGGAACTTCACAATCACTTAATAGCTCTGAATAGGTCGATATGATTAAGATCTATAACAGAGACTTAATTTCTTTAAGATGCTATCATCCATATTCATTATTAAGTGCTGTCACCACCTACAATTATCAACTACCACCATGCTACCCACCACCACCATACTCAACCACCACCACCACCATCCTCAATCATAGCTGCCGCCATCATCAACTACCACCACCCACCATCCCCTCCACTCCCACCAACATCTTTCTCAACCACAACAAAAACTCATCCACCTCAACTACCACAACTAACCACCCCATCACCATCAACAAACATAGCCGGCACTGCTTGTCATTATACACCACCATCACCCGCTACCACCTTCCTCAATCACAACCACCGGCACCACCTGCCATTATTAACTGTCACCACCATCCTCAATCATAATCCCCACCACTACCAATGACCACTATTTACTACCCTGAACCACCACCACCAACCAAAACTACCATCAACCACCGCCTCTAGTCGGTATTCACAAGCACTACCGTTAGCCATTACCACCAGCAACTATTATTTTAAAAAACTATATATTTTATTGATAGAATATTGGATTAATTAGTATTTCATTTGAATTTTATGTTTATTAATTTTCAAATAAAGGTAAATTTTATACCTTTAGATGTTAAAAATCAAACAATATTAGTTATTTAGTATTCAGATCTTAATACACATCTTAATCAGATTCAAATATTTTAATCTTAATACACATCTGATTAAAATATTTGGATCTGATTAAGATGTGTATTAAGATCTGAATACTAAATAACTAATACTATTTGATTATTAACATAAGGTATAAAATTTATCTTTATTTGAAAATTAATAAACATAAAATTATTCAGATGTGTATTCAGACTCAAGACGTGTTAATCTTAAAAAAAAACAAATGAGGCCTAAGTCACATGCCTATTTGACAGAGTAATAGCATGTGGTTTCATGTGGATGCTGCCTACGCTGGAAGTGCATGTATCTGTCCAGAATTCCGGCACTATATTGATGGTGTAGAAGAAGCTGATTCTTTCAACATGAATGCACATAAGTGGTTCCTGACAAACTTTGACTGTTCAGCTCTCTGGGTCAAGGTACAGTGCTATCTTCTGGTGTATTCCATAAACTAAATAGAAGTGCATGCAATTCCACTATTACGGGAGTACGTCGGTGACCTTCGGACATCTCCAAATACTCCTGACTGAATAGCAATGCATGTCATCTTAACCGATACTGGAAACAGCTTTATAGTTGGCCAGATTTTGTTTGAGTTGCTGCTTTGGTAATTCATCTTTTTAATAGTTCATATACTGGACACATACTTTTCTGGACACCGGAGATAACATGACTTTGTATATTTTGGGAAACTGGGCTTAATGGTATTTGCATCTGAACAGGACCGGAGTGCACTTATCCAGTCACTGTCAACAAATCCTGAATATCTCAAAAACAAAGTAAGTATCCTTAAGTTCAATACTCATATTTTCAGTTTTTGTCAGTAGAATAAATAACTATAATATCAGGAACAATAATATTATTCCACCTGATAAAATAAGGCTTATTTCTTGTTTATCAAAGTATGAACATGGAAATTGAATTTGTGAAATGTAATCACGCGTCAGGTTATTTTTACTTCCCCAACCAATAATGATCAGTGCTTGTGTTGCTTGATAGGAGTTTGGTGACAGCTCCCTTTCACCCTTGTGAAGACGGCTTCAAACTTTTATCTCCTTTTCTATGAATTGTTCTTTGCTACGCATATCATTGTCTTTGACTGAATGGATTTCTCTGCAGATCTGTAACTTAAATTTGTTTTGTAAACTTGTTATCTTGTGCTTTTGAGGCATCAGCTCTATCAGTTCTTTGGATCTGATAGCCAAACTGCTAATTAAAATGCTTTTTTATTGCATGAAACAAACTGTTTTTGGAGTTCAATATGTAACCTTTTTCCTTTGAAGTTATTTCGAAAGTAAATGTTACTTTTCAACAGGTTGAATTTTCTTTTTGGTACAACATTGTCGAATAGTTTAATCATGCATGATAACCAGTTTTCTTGTGAAAATTTTGCCTCACCTATAGTGATAAACTTAATAATCCAGGCTTCTCAAGGGAACTTGGTTGTGGATTACAAAGACTGGCAAATTCCTCTTGGGCGCAGGTTCAGGTATGCCATCAAAGTTGTATAAAGTTTGCTAGAAAATACTGATTTTGCTAGTTGCCGAGGTTATCGCACTATGACATGTGCCCTGTTGGTGCCTGTTGAATTGTATGCCACTCCTCCTAAAATTGTAAGTTGTTAGAGAGGAGACACATTTATTTATTTATGTTAGCTCTGCAACGAAGTCCTCACAGCTGTTACAAGTGGAAACATGCCTTAAAAGCGAAACAAGAAATAATGTGAAACACAGTGAAAGCATGTCTTAAACCTAAATGACTAATAATATGAAACACTGGACACTGAAAAAGTAGCATCATCTCTGATTATGCGAGCTGATAAGCGCTACTTCTCCAGGGGGTGAAAGAATTATATGTACAACCTGTTTATGCAGATACTATGATGGCTCTTGAAAGTTAGCCTGACAAAGAGGGTTTTTGAAGTACCTTGGACTTTAAAAAATAAAGTGATACCAGCTTAATGGTTCATAAGATATAGTGCTTGAATTCTTACAATTTTTCTGTAATTCAACATCATTTCAATTTGCTTTGGTAGGATACTCAAAGAACGTTCTTTTAGGAAGTTCATATGAACTTATTGCAGCATTCGGCTTCAATTTTCTCATATATCTGATTTGGTTTATTAACCAGATCATTGAAGCTGTGGATGGTATTGAGACTCTATGGGCTGGAAAAGCTTCAAGCTTACATAAGAAATCATATAGAATTAGCAAGGCGTTTTGAGGAACTCGTTGCTCAAGACCAGAGGTTTGAGGTAAAATTTTCATATCAATGCAAAGTAACCAATAAGGAATGTTGACTAACTGAAGTAGGGTATTTACAGGGACAGACATATCTACCTTTCAGAAAGGGGATTCCCTTTGATTGGTAAATTTCACTGTTTATACATGTCAATTACATGTTGAAAAATTAAAATTATGTATGTATTTATGCTATTGAACGTCGTTGCTACAAGAAATATCTTTACAATTGTGAGAAATAATACACAGGGAAAAATATTATTGATGTATTAACAACGATACAATGAGCCCTATATATAATACATCTACTCCTACTACATATAGGACTAGAACTAATTACATGTATACATATTCTAACACTCACCCTCAAGTCGGTGCATACAAATCCTATGTACCGAACTTGTTACATATGTAACTAATACGAGGACCAGTGAGAGACTTGGTAAAAATATCTGCAAGCTGATCATTCGACTTCACAAACTTTGTAGCAATATCTCCTGAGGAGTAAGGTTAGGTGCAGGATGTGAATCAGCTGGTCCTGATGCTGGGCGCCGCCGCCGCCGATAAGTCAAGATTAGTGTTCCTGTGGCTGGGGATCTGGGAGGAGCAACACTAGACTCCTCAATGGTTGGTATGAGTAAGACTTCTGTGGCTGAGGGTGATGGGGGAGCTATAGTAAACTCCTCAAAGGTCGGTATAGGTAAGACCTCAGATATATTAAGGTGATCAGAAGAGGTAAATGTTTAGACTCAAAAAATATGACATCAAATGATATAAGGTACCTACGAAAATCAGGTGATTAACAACAATATCCAAACACGAGAATAACCAAGGAAGACACACTTGAGAGCACGATGAGCTAACTTATCTTTCCCCGAGGCTAAGTTATGAACATAACATGTGCTCCCAAAAATACGAGGGGAAGAGAGTATAAGGAACGGGGACACAATACTGAATGCGAAATCTGATTCCGGATGGGAAATGAAGGCATCTGATTAATCAAATAACAAGCTGTGAGAACTGCATCGTCCCAAAAAGGCAATGGAACATGAGACTCAATGAGAAGTGTGTGAGCAGTCCCAATGAGATGCCTATTTTTTCTTTCTGCAACCCCATTATGCTGAGGGGTATAAGGACAAGATGTCTGATGAATAATCCTTGAGAAGTCATAAACTGCTGAAATTGAGAGGATACAATATTCTAAGGCATTATCACTGTGAAAAGTGCAAATAGAAACACCAAATTGATTGTTTATTTCAGCACAAAAAATCTGGAATATAGGAAACAACTCAGACGATCTTTAATTAAGAAAAGCCAAGTACATCTTGAATAATCATTAATGAAACTACAAAATAACGAAATCCCAAGGTTGAACTGATTCTACTAGGACCCTATGTATCATAGTGAACTAAAGAGAAAATAGACTCTGCATGACTCTCAACACTACGCGGAACGGTGGCTCGAGTATGTTTCCCAAGCTGACACGACTCACAATCTAAAGTAGACAAACTAGACAAACTAGGCACCATCTTCTGAAGCTCGGAGAAACTCGGATGTCCTAAACGTGTGTGAATTAGGTTTGAAGGATCTATAACTGGACATGTTGTGGAAGGTGAGTGAGTTAAGGTAGTAAAGGCCTTGTGATTCATGTCCTGTGCCAATCGTCTGTCCCCTACTCGGTCCTGCATAATAAAAGAATCATCAATAAAATATATACTATAATGGGGGCACAAGTCAAATGACTAACAGATGCTTGATTAAAAGGACAACCCAGGGACATAAAGAACGGAATCTAGAGTGATAGAAGATATGGGGTTTGCTTGTCCAACTCCTATTGCTCTAGTTAGGAACCCATTGGCCAAACTAACAGTATGAAGAGACTGTGAATATACAATATTCGACAAAAGTGATTTATTACTAGAGATATGATCAGAAGCGCTCGAGTCCATGGCCCACGGTCCAAGAGTACCAGACCGGGAAACACAAGCAAAAAATTACCAGCATCAGAAGTATCAGTCTGAGTAACCGAGGCTACTTGTGGAGATGTCTGCTTACTTGCTCGATATGGAAGGAACTCATTATATTCCCCTTCGGATAAAGAAAATCCCTGGTTACCTGTAGTCTCGGTCTGAGCAGTATAAGCATTTTTGTGTAGTTGACCATTTAAAGAATAACACACTTCACGAGTGTGTCCAAGTTTATTACAATGAGAACACTTGGGTCGAGATCTTCCAAAACGACCTCCTCCTCTATTCTCCATAGTTTGAAATGCCCAATTTTCCATTGTCTGGGATGCGAGAACAGAGGAGCAAGTGTATGTGATTAGATTACTGAGTGTTGCAGCAAAACGAAGTAATCGAGATAATAATTCATCAACTGTAGGGACAGTCGGAGTAGCCAAAATCTGGTACTGAATCAAGGCCACTAAGAAACATCTTCTGTCGTTGCTCTTGTTGCTTTTCAATGCTTGGCATCAACTTCTCAAATTCTTCCAGGACTGCCTGTACTTGTTCCAAGTAAGTAGACATATCAAATTCTTGTTTATTCAAGCTTGTCATTCACGATATCACATCATAGAAATGAGATAGTCATTTTAGTGTATGTATTGCGAGCCTTTTCCCAAACAAAATAACATGTTTGGAATGGACGAAACAAGGGCATCAGTTTGGGATCAATAGATTGCCACAAGATACTACCTAATTGAGCATCCATCTTTTCCTTAAGTGCTTTGGCCTTTTTATCTCCCTCACTAGCCTTTTTGGTTAAGTGATCTTGAACACCTTGACCCTTGCACCACAATTCAACCGAGGAAGCCCAAGCTAATTAGTTTTAACTTCCCATTAAGGGCTCTGAAGTAATCATGAATTTTTGAAACCCGTGTTTTTTTGGAACCAAATATATCAAATCCCAAAGACATCGTTGGATTGAAGAGGTCTAGAAACAAATAACAAAAATAATCAACTGTATCTCGCCGAAACAGGGAAGGAAACACTGTTTATGCCGGGTGCCGCAAAAAATTAAAAGTGATCGGAATAAAAAGAAAATATTATGAGTAGGCTCGAAATTACTTGGCGATCAAACTGTCCAAAAGAAATTTTTTCAAAATCTGGTCGGAACAGGCCTCACGCTCTGGCACGTAGGGCAGAGCGCTGTTGGAAACAGATCTCCGACAGCCGCGTGGGGGCGCGTCGAGAGGTCTTTGCCGGAGAATCTTCCTGGGGTATGGTCGCCTCTGTCTTGGGAACCTTGTGGTGGTGTTGGATTTTGCACAATACCAAGGGAAAAGGTGGGAACGCGCCCTAAAATGGTCGTCGGAATTGAAGCACGGCGGCTGTTTTGGCTGGGGTTTTCTTTCCCAGGTGTTTTTTCACTGTCGCTTTGCTACCATGTAAGAAATAATGCACGGAATTTTTTTTTTGATATATTAACAATGATACAATGAGCCCTATATATAATACATCTACTCCTACTACGTATAGAATTAGGACTAATTACAGATATACATATTCTAACAACAATAACGGTTACGGGGTTTCAAACTTTGTATAAGATCTCATGTTCATGCGTCGTTAGCTTTGAATCCCCTTCACTAAAATCTTGGGGTCCGGGATAAGTTATGGGGCTGCTATCCTATCAAATTTATCCCGTATATGCAGAATGTTGGATGACAGAAACTTTGGTTGGTCTTACATGTAGTATTTACCATTTACCAACATTAAGAAGGCTGTTTTTTCCCTACTTCCATCATGGTGATCCTTGAATTGTAACGATGATCATTAGAGTGAGAACTTATGGTTTTAACTAAATGAAAACATGATTGTGCAATGGAGACTTGTTTTTTGACTAAACCATATATTGTTGTACAGCATTATGCCTCTTTGTTGATTCATTTTTGATAGCATTTTCTTTTTTGGGAGATGATAGACACTTATTATTGTTGTTAGATAAGCGTCCTAACATCTCTTCTATATAAGAAATCTGTCCCCTGAGAAATTCATTGGCTGCAGATTGTCACCCCTCGGAAGTTCTCTTTGGTTTGCTTTCGCTTACGACCACCCCAGAGTAATGAAGATTATGCCAACAAACTGAACCATGACCTGCTAGATGCTGTTAACTCAACTGGGAAATTGTTTATTTCTCACACGGTATGTTTGAATTTTGCCAAGTATTTCCTGAGAACCTTGTTTTCGATTCAGAATTGGAGATTAAAATGATCTTCAGTAATTTAATAATATACATCTTACTTAATGTCAACAAATTGTGCAGGTTCTTTCAAATAGATACATACTACGCTTTGCAGTAGGGGCCCCACTGACAGAAGAGAGACACATTCTTGCAGCTTGGAAAGTTTTTCAAGATGAGGCTGCTACATTGTTAAGCAAATGTTAATAGTAAACCAATTATTTCACGTCATTATTAATTGATCACATTATTGAAATGTAACTTCTTTTGTCTTGTTCTCATTGACACTTCTATTACAGTATTTTACTTGAATGACTTTTCTGTTCCACTTTTAACAAAGCTTAGAATACTGCTGGGGTTTAACTTGCTATCTTTGATCACGCGATGCCACTCGAACTAAGAAGATCTTTAGTTCTGATGGTTGGCTGAAAGAATCATTTTTGCTTTCAATAATATATTAGTGACCCATTTATATCAGTTAGAGTAATATTTGTCATAACTGATATGATACTTTTCGAATAGCCTAAATAATTGAATTCTTATCACGAATCTTAATTAACTTCTTAGGGCTAATGAAATGATTATATGCATGATAAGAAAGGGGAGCGATACCTCGTCTATTAAATTAGACAGAATAATACTGCAAAGACTTGAGGATGCAAGAAGATCGAACTGTATGAGATTAGGATCATCATGAAGAGCAGAAAATCAAGGCACATTAGGTGCACACTGTATTGCAATGTAAAAGTGTAGACATCTGACAATAAATCTAACTCCGCACGACCAGCACTCTTAGGCTTTATCTAAAGTTGTATTTGATTTCCTTTCTGTTGTAACTTACATCAGTGAACTGCCAAAATTTAAACTACTTTTTATCCTAAATTCAATTTCCCGAGTTGCTGCGGCACGATAATCAAGGAGATGTCTTCTAAAGTGTGAATTGGTAGCTGGGGTTTATGTGGGGACACTAGTTAATGATAATCTTTTAGTAACAGCACAGCACGGGAAAGAGCTGTGTTGCTATTGAGATGAGTGAAATAAGTATTATATTACTTATTATATTCATGATACGCAGTAAAAGAAAGGGAGTAGTCATGCAGTCTCCAGTTGGCTTTCTGATGACATGTGTTTTCCCAAAAAGAAATAGATTAGACCATCACACTGACACAAGGGGCTAATACCGATCACATCCTTGTGTTCCACTACGCTTTACTCATCCATGGGCAAATCTGTCTGTGTCAAAGGCCCTCTACCTCCCACCAACACTTGTGTTACTTGCCCCAAGTTTTCACTCTATCCCTGTATAAAATATTTCTCTTTTCAGCCTCATCATAAGTAACAAACTGATCTAGTAGAACCTTGCATCTGGTTCACTCCGGTTAGCTTTCATTCTCTAGAACCAAGAACCAACCCTTTACATTGATAGCTGCAATACCGGAGGAGATGGAAAAAGGTATCCCGTTAGAATCTGCAAGTTAAATGCGTAGTGAACATAATGCAGTTTGTGGCAAATCTCCCATCTACTTTTTTAATGGATCTCAGCTGAATTTCCATGCACTTCCACTCAAAATTGGTTGTATCCACTGAAGTTCAAGGTGGGAAGTGCTAATCTTGTACTTTGAATTTTCTGCATTTGCGCACATTTGTTTGCCATTGTAGCCAGTCAAACTGTAATTCTCATCATTTGTGTATTCAAATTCCATTGCATGTGAAAACATCATATGAGAAAATGATCTGCATTCCCTTGAGGCTATAAATTGAGGTGGAAAATTGTGGCTATCTTCTGCTAAAATCACTGCCCAGCACCAGTTGTTGCTGTTAGTTGTGCATTTTGGCGTCCATAATTCGAGGTTGCTCCATGTATAAAAATATAATCTTCCTCCCAAATTGTATTCCTTGTATATCTTAGTTGATGAAGAAAAAGAGCTGCACCATTTGGTACATTGCAGTCCTTCGCTATGGCCAGTTGAAAACCATTGCCTCGTCCATGAAAAACTGGGCAGCATGTGCCTCTTCTGAATGTAAACATCATTTGAATCTTGTATTATCCAGATTTTTGATGGTGAGCTCAATTGTCCACGATCATGATGCCTGACAGTTGATCTGTTAGTTCATTGTGTTTTTACTTATGTTTCTTGTTTATTCTCGAACAAGAATGTGGGGTATATGTTTGCCTGTTGGAATCTGATCCTTTAGGTCCTGGTCCTCCTGGATATGGGAATTATCATTACATTTTCGACATACACATCATTCCATTTCCACTATTAAATGATTAAATTGTGGATTCTATAAAACTAGATTATCACTAAACTCACACTTACCCTTTAATCAATATATATGAGTTCCTAACTAGAACTAAACAAATAGTGAAATCTGCATTGATTCAAATAAATAACATGTGCTTTGGTAGAGAGCGCTTTACTTCTAAAGTGTGATTACTCGGCAGTGAACCGGGTGGGAAACCAAAAGAAAATGATACGGGTAGGTTTCTTTGGAAACAATTTCTACATCATGTTTTTCTTCCTACTCACTTGCTGATAAGGTTTTGGAAGGAGAAAAAAAGTTTAATTAGAAAGGTGGTAAGAATGGCTAAAATATTGTCTGCCAGTAAAGGCGCCCAAAAAATTCATGGTCTAGGGGAGAAATTATTTCTGTTGAATATGATTATGGTTTGTCCTGAGCTTGCATAAAAGGCACAAAAGAAATTGTTGCCTTCTATTTTGAAGTACATATTTGTGCGGTGGAAATTGGAAAGGGCTGCTATCTAGGAATTAGTTATTACGTCCTGAATTTTAGGAGAAATAGTTTTCTCCTAAATATGATTATATGTGCGCTTGCCCCTCAGGTGGGGTATATATAGGTTATGGCCGACAATGGCCCAATTTTCCGCTCTGTGTCTGAGAATGCAGCCATTTCGTCGGAATTGCCAAACAAAATTGGGCATCATATGGACGGTAAATGCTTACGCGCATTAGGTATTTATATCAATTCAATAAATGCATATATGTGTCACACATATAATTATTATTAAATTATAGTTAATTAATACGTATTTTTAGTAACTTTATCACTTTATTATGATAAATTAATATACTTTGGTGTAAATATCTGATAGAGCTGTCAATATGGGCCGGGCTGGGTTAGCCCAGTCCAACCCATGCGGGCTTTAAAAATTGCTGAGCTGGGCTAGCCCACCATATTGATGGGCCTTATAATGGTCAGCTCACCCCAACCCTATGTGGGCCGCGGGCCCCCACGGGGCGTCCCATTATTTTCTAAAATATAATTTATATTTTTTCTTAAAGTTCTGACCAAAAAAATGATAACTATTTGAAAGTTAAAAAATATCTTCTTGGAAATATTTTGCAAAACTTAATAATTTTTTATACTGTTTCAATATATCACAATAAACACTAAAAAAGTAAAAGATAAGACTATATTGCATTTACTAAAAGTCAAAACTCAAAACAAACTATTCAAGAAAATATCCATGACGCTTATGGGATATCCAAAACATCATCTTCATCACATACATTTGAATCCACTTGTGACAAGGTTGTCCTAACATCTTCATTTTTATCTACATCTACAATTCATGTACAATATTAATTAGTTAATTGATAAGAATAATTAAATTTTAAAAACTAATAATATTTAAATTCACAAAAAAAATATATTACCAGTTTGAGTTTGGGAAAAGCCATGCAGCCAATTTCGAGTAGTAACAAGTGTTTGGACATTTTCATGATGGATACAACTTCTGTACTTTGTAAGAACACGCCCACTAATGCTAAATATTGATTTTGATGCTATAGGGTAATAGAAAAACTAAGTACATCACGCGCCATCACTGAAAGATCGGGATATTTTCTAGAATGGTCCTTCCAATACGTGACAACATCCATCTCTTGAAACTTCTCAAGATCAAACTTTGGTTCCTCAAAGTAAAGATCCAGTTCTGACTTTCCATCGCTAGAGGCAATATACTTTTTATATTTTATATATTTTAATAAATAATTTTATTAGGCCCACGGGTCGGCCCAGCCCAGCCTCAGTCAAGCCTCACTGGCCACAGACTTATTTGGGCCGGGCTTAAAAGCCTCGTTTTTAAATGGAATCCAAAATTCTAGCCCAACCTTGTTAAATTATGGGTTAAGCTGGACTAACCCAACGGGCCAAGCCCATATTGACGGCTCTAATATCCGATGGTTAGATTTTTATCATCTATATGCAATGTTCTTCGTTTATTATAAAAGGCCTGTGGGTCCTGTTTGAAACAATGCTGACTGATCTTGTTGGACAATGTGTGTAACGGTTCCTATATTCAACCTCCGAATTTACTGTATTTTTGGCAAAGTCAAAATAAAAGCACTCAATGTGAGACAACTGAGCTGGATAAAGAACGAACATTTTGTATACGGTCAAATTCGGATTTGTCTATTTTTGTATGATTGACCGAAATCGGGGTGGAAGATGTAGGCTCGGCCTCGGTTATATCGGGTCATGGAACGGATATGGGTTGGTAAGCTTGTGGATCAATGGCTGATCAAGATCGATACCAGCCGTGGTCAAGACCGAAGTAAGATAGAAATCGAGCGAGATCGAAGGAAGCCTGCCAGGTCGAATAACAGAAAGCCAAGATATCCGTGATCGCACAAGGATCGTGGAGGAGATCTAGACACATATCAAGTCAGGACCGGTTATTTAGCCCATCATGGAATTTACTTCCGTAATTAGAATTATACCTTAAATAGGATTCATCTACTATATAAAAAGGGCCCAATCATCTTGTAAGGGGAGGGACACATTGACTGATAATCAAGCAATATACTACATCTTTCTCTCTTATATTCTCTTAAGCTTTACTATTCGAGTTCGTACTTTCTCAATAGCATATACAGTTGAATCGAAGGTGATTTAGCTTGAGGGCCACATTTGTTCATCACATTGGTTTGCTTTATTTTACTGCTAATTTCTATTATTAATTCTTACATTCATCAATTTGTGCCAAGTTAAATCACATATCCTTAAAACCACTTATAAGTTTAATTGTTATCTGATTTTAAGAGTAAACACATTGCTAATTGTCTTTTTATGCATGTGGAATCTCAACTCAAGTTGATTGCTGTGGAACATAAAACTTTACAATTTGTTATATGAACTATTTGAAATTAGAACGATTGAAATTAAAGAATAGTAAAAGTTGATTTATTGAAATTAAAGAGTAGAAGGACTTGATTTTAACATAAATATTCAATTCGAACTATAATATTACGAGTTAAGATCCAAAGTTAGATCACTGTCATGTGTGATTTGCATCATGCAGCTCAACTGGTCAGGGTCCTTGGAATTCGTAGGAATAAAATGATGTGCCACATTTATTCTAGTGATAAGATATTTACCAGTATTTGCAGTGTGGAGAGTTTAGAAACATTCTCCATCCACCTAAATCATGTAACGTACAATTCTCCTCCGTTTAGTTTATATAATGATTTTAAGAGTCCAAAACTTAATTAATAATTTTTTGAACATAAAATACATTTTTGATGTTAAAAAAAAAAAGATACAATAATGGGTATTTCGCAGTTTTATACTGCGAATTGGCTTAACGGATTTTTTGCCGTTAAGGCATTTCGCAGTATAACACTGCGAAATATTAAAAAAATAATTTTTATGACATTTCGTAGTACAGTATTGCGAAATAGGCTGATTTTAGGCCCCACCAATAATTAACTGACATAACAATAATTCAAATACATAAAACGCAGTATAATACTGCGAATTACTTTGAAAAATTGTACACCCCAAGGTCGGACTTGCCTTATTTATAAGCGCTTCAATTTTATAAAAATTCATTCAACACTTAAACTTCAAACATACGTTTATTCTCTCTTCTCCTTATCAATCAATTTTTTACAATGTCTGAAGTGCCAAAAATAAGGGTTTCACTGTATTGGGGGGAGGGGGGGTGAGATTGTGGTGGAGAATAACTCTGTGAGGTATAGCTCACCTCCACAGTGTCATGTTAAATTGCCGCTTAATATGGAGTACGATACATTGGTATCGTTGCTACGTAAAAAAATGAGTGAGCGGAGGCGTTCGGTTAGCCTTAAAGTAACCGGTAGATTTCCTTATTCAGTGACTCCGCAGGGGTTTGCTTATTATTCTGAGTTTAACATCGAGGATTATGAAACTCTTAGAGATTTTTTGCGGATTCCGGATGAATACAGGAAATTTATTGAATAAAATTATTGGAAATGTACGTCAAGGTGGAAGACGTTCCTAGTAATGAGGGCGTGCATAGCAGGGATAACCCCCAGTCATCGGGTGGTTATTCTGGAGCAGCGTTTGCCGGACAGATTGGAGATGAAAAAGCTTGCCTTGATTTAAACATGTCACCACAGGCGAATGAGCAGCCAGAAAATAATGTTTCCACTTTATATAATCAACAAGACGACTGGTAAACTTCAATTTTACTACGTTTTAGCGAATTTTTTTTTCATGTTTTAATTGGATTTGTATTAACACTCATATTTTTTATAGGGGGTACCGTCCGGATTTGAATTTTACAAGTTATGACCTCGCCCCTAGTTGGAATCTGCGTAGGTCTGGAGTATTGGACCACGGTGGTCCATCTGGGAGTTATCACCAACCTGAAAATATCCATCATGAAACGTCAAGACAATACGATTTGTAAGTAAAGTGATATAGCGATATCTAAAGTATTTTTCCTGAGCATTGGGTAAATTAGGTCTTTGTTCGTTTTGTGCAGTGAAAACGAGCTTCTTGAAGCTCCTCGCCTCACACAGTCACCCATAGACGACAATTTAACTCGTGATTTGGCAGATGCGCAGAGTCAGGAGGATGATAGTGATTATGACAACAATGCGGATGAGTCTGGGGATGAGACACCCTTCCATGATGAGGGTGATGATGAGGAGGAGGAAGTGAATGTTGAACCTGAGCTGACTAGGGAGCATGTTCCTCCACCTCCCGCTAGACCAAGAGTGTATGAGTCCCACGTGCCATTTCATGAGCGAAATATTCCCTACCTTGATAACTTGCCAAGCATGCCTAACGTTGATGCCCTAACAAGGGATGATGATGAATTACGGTCAGTGATGTGGGATGAATCTAGACCAGCTGTTCTTACAAAGGGCATGTATTTCCCCGATAAAGCTCGCCTAGTAAAATCTACAGTATAAGGGAGTGTCGTGAGATGACGGTAAGTGAGTCAACTACGGAGAAATACAAGGCTGTATGCCGTAGGTGGTTTATGGGTTGTCACTGGATGCTGCGTGCCACAAAGAAGAAATCAGGTTTGTGGAAAGTGGGTAAATTTATTAGCGAGCACAGATGTGAAATGGACACATTCAATGAGAATCACTTCAACTTGGATGTGGACTTGATTTCCCTTGTCTTGATTCCATTTTTGGAAGTGTCCATTAGGTTCAAGATTAAAGAGTGTATTACAGCCGTTCACCAGGAGTATGGTTGTACTATAACCAAAAGAAAGGCATATCTCGGTCGCAAACGTGCCTTTGAACTTATTTATGGCGATTGGGATAGGTCTTTTTCAAATCTACCCAGGTACATGGCTGCACTGCAACACTTTAACCCCGGGACTGTTGTTGAATGGAGGCGTGAGCGAAGTCCGGACAGACCGGAATATATATTCAACTATGTATTTTGGTCATTTAAACCAGTAATTGATGGTTTTGTGCATTGCCGTCCTGTAATTTCCATAGACGGTACTCATGTCTATGGAAAGTATGATATTAAACTTTTGATTGCAGTTGCTGTAGATGCCAACTGACAAATATTTCCACTAGCTTTTGCCATTTGTGCCAACGAAAGTGAAGAGACGTGGACGCAGTTCTTGAACCACTTGAAGCAGCACGTTGTCAAACAGCGTTCAGGTATTTGTCTAATATCTGATCGGCATGGTGGTATTTTAAGTTCTGTACGTCACTTGCCTGAATGGCAGGAACCATATGCATACCACCGTTACTGTGTGAGGCACCTGAAGGCCAATTTCCAGAAGAAATTTCCTGACAAGGCGTTGCATGACTTAATGTGGATGGCTGCAACTGAGCACCAGCAGTGTAAATTCACGAGGCGCATGGAAGCGATCTGGCATATAGAACCACGAGCCTATACTTGGTTGATGCAACATGACCCTCAAATGTGGACATTGCATGCTGATGGCGGCAGACGATGGGGAGCCCTCACTACAAACGTGTCGGAGTCATTCAACGGCTTGTTGAAGTCTGCCCGTGGACTGCCTGTCACTGCCATGGTCCGCATGACTTTCAAACAGAGTGCAGAGAGGTTTGTTGAAAGGCATGCAGCTGCATCGTCATTGATGGACAGGGGTGTTGAATTTATGCCAATACCCATGACAAGATTTGAAAGGTACAGGAGGCGGGCACAGTGGCATTCATTTCTTCAGTATGATCATGAACGGGTATTTTGAAGTTTTAAGACTGCTATCAACGGACACCGTGGGAATAATCTACAGACGGTGAATGAAAATAGAAGGTTATGTTCATGTGGGAAATGGACCATCTACCACATGCCGTGCCCACATGCATTGAAGTGCTTTCAACAAGTTTGGACATTGGGGCAACAAAACTAAATTGATAGCAATACAGTGTTGCAGCATTACGTAGACACGTATAGTGGGAAGTTGCATCCATTAGGTGCTGGCATTATTGGCCGCCGGAACCTTTTAAGTTTGGTATGTAACAAGGACTATTTGCGCAAGCTGAAAGTGCAAAAGAGAACCGCGGCTCTATACGGAACCAATGGATTGGTCGAGTCCGTTTATGCGCGTAAATGTGGCATATGCTCTCAAATTGGACATGACCGTCGTAAGTGTCCTTCAGGTGGTGGGCATGGCGGTGGTAATCCTGGTGCAAGTTCGTCCAATGTACCCAACTATCAAGAATACCCCTAGTCCTTTATTTTTAAAAAGCTGAGAAGCATGTGAAAACCCTGTTTCGTGTCAGGGTCATTTAATATGTTATTCGTAGTATAATACTACGTTTTGTGGATTTGACATGTCCTGCTGAAAAAGCTGAGAAGCACGTGGAAACTCTGTTTTAAGTCATTGAAATTTACTATGTAATTCGCAGTATTATACTACGTTTTTGTTTGAAATCTTGACTATAAATAACGGTTGCATGGTACTTATATTCTTCGCTTAACAATAACCAAAGTTTCTCTATAAGAAATGTCTGCACAAAACGTTTATGTCCCAAGGTGCTACTGCGGAGAAAAATGCAGTTTGTTCAAATGGTATCCAGAAGGTGCACGCCGCTACTGGGCATGTAAGAACAAGCTCGAGGAGTTACCCGGCAAGCCTACATGTGACTTTGAGGTTTGGATGGACGAACCATGTAAGCAAAAACGCTACAAAGAAAGAATTTATGAGCTTCATTGTCTATGTCATAGCCAAGCGGAGAGCGAGCGTCGAACCAATGAAGAACTTGAGGCGTTGAAGGCCAAACTCAACGAGGCAGAAGAAGAGAAAAAAAACCTGGAAGAGCAACTCGAGTGGTTGGAGCGAATTGTAAGACACGATCGTGATTAAATAGTAGCTTATTTTTAATAAGCGTAGTAGTGTATTTTCATGTTTCCATTGTCATGTGTTTGTAGCAGTTGTACTGTCATGTATCTTTAGATTTTCCCGCTTTTTGTGTTTGTGTTTCAAATTATGTTTCTTGTTCAAATTCTGTTTCAATAAAAAATATGTCGAAATATGCAAGTCTAAAGCTGTCATGTGGAAATTTAAAATGTTATGTCGAAAACCATGTGAAAAACCTATTTCATGTCAGAGAAATTTAATATGTAATTCGCAGTATAATACTACGTTTTGTGGAGTTGTCTAATATGTAATTCACAGTATTATACTACGTTTTACGGAGTTGTCATTTCGTTCTGAAAAAGATGAAAAGCATGTTGAATACTGCGAATTTGTGTCAGAGAAATTTAATAAGTAATTCGTACTCCAATACTACGTTTTATTGAGTTGTCATTTCGTTCTGAAAAAGCCGAAAAGCATGTGAAACCCTGTTTCGTGGAGTTGTCTTGTCTATGTAATTCGTAGTATAATACTACGTTTTGTGGAGTTGTCATGTTTGTAATTCGCAGTATAATACTACGATCTATTTGATATCTTGCCTATAAATAACAAGCGCGTTCGAGTTATTTTCTACGCTTCAAAAGAACCTATAATCGAGATTTTCCATAAAACCAAACTTCTCTTTAAGAAATGTCTGTACGACCCTTTCGTTGCCCAAAGTGCGAATGTGGAAACAAAAGCGTGATGTACGATGAATGGGAAGAAGCTGGATACTCACTTTGTTCCCCGAGGTGTCCGGAAACAAGACACACCCGAAAAGCAGGAGCAACGCCAACCGAGTGTACCGCTGAATCCAAAGATGCTCTGTCTCGTGGGTAATATCTGGGTGCAATACCGCCATCTGATCTCTAATGAATGATAAAGCCACGCGACTGCCACCCCGGTCACCCAGCGGTCTCGAACCAGTCAACTGCCCCATCATGTCCGCCAACTGTGCACGTGTCATCCCTCTCCAGCGGTGGGGCAGTGCGAAGGCGCGCCCCTCTACGCGCAGTCCATATAAAACCTGGACATCCTGCAACGTGATAGTAGCCTCTCCAGTGGGCAAGTGAAATGTATGCGTCTCCGGTCGCTACCGCTCTATCAAGGACGTGATGAGCGTCCAATCAAGCTGCATCCATCCAAGCTGAAAAATGGTATATAATCCCGAAGTCTGGAGGATCTCTACTATGCGCGGATGGAAACGATGCTCCGCAATAAACTCCCACAAATCATCAGGCCTCCTGGGGCGGAGAGGCTGCATCGCTAGCTGTCCCTCCCAAACATAGGATGACCTATGGTCGCCCTGCAGCACTAGTAGCTGATCCTCGGCAGGTCCAGGATGCGCAGGCGGAGGAAACGCCATGTCGTCTACTATAATTTAAACAAAATTAATTGTTTGTGTTAGTGTAATAAATTAAATTAAGTATGATTTTTGAAATTGGAGATAATAGTTATGTATGGGTTCCAGGCTTGATTTTTGACGCCCGGTGCCACCGAATAATTCTTAATTATTATAAGTCTCAATTTCAACATTTTTAGATTTTTATTAACTTAATAAATTAAATTAAGTATGATTTTTGAAATTGGAGATAATAGTTATGTATGGGTTCCAGGCTTGATTTTTGACGCCCGGTACCACCGAATAATTCTTAATTATTATAAGTCTCAATTTCTACGCTAAAAGGCTCTACATTTTACTACGCTAAAAGGCTCTACATTTTACTTCGCTAAAAGGCTCTATATTTTACTTCGCTAAAAGACACTATATTTTACTACGCTATAAGGCTATACAATATGAACATAACATCAACAATACAAATAAATAAAATAAATAATATTATTTAACACAAACAATCAAGTAGCATTTTTGGTCACAAACATAACATAAATTCGGATATCAAATAAATCAAACCGGGTATATAAAAGAAACAAAATTAAACACTAACATAACAAAAATTCACATGGAAACATACTAAACAATACTAATGCATGACTATATGAGTTTCGGCATAAACTAAATTGAAATACCTCGATATAAATATTATTGAAATCGAATTTTTGCACCCGAAACACGCAATCCAAAACTTCTTTTGTGTGTGGGACCTACACTTCTTGCTCTTTATGGGACGGATGGAGCCGAATTTTTTTTTTTTTTAAATTGTAGGCGGGGTGGGGAATTTTTTAATGGAGATCGTTGTCTGTGGGAAGAAGACAACCCGTTTTTATTAGGGAAATTCGTAGTTCGGTACAACGAATTGTAATTCGCAGTACTGTACTACGAAATGTCATAAAAAATTATTTTTTTTTAAACTGCGAAATGCCTTAACGGCAAAAAATCCGTTAAGCCAATTCGCAGTATAAAACTGCGAAATACCCATTATTGTATCTTTTTTTTTTTAACATCAAAAATGTATTTTATGTTCAAAAAATTATTGATTAAGTTTTGGACTCATGATTTTAACTAGTTACTATAATAATGGGAGAAAATATTAAATTTATGATTTTTTTTTTGAGTGAAATGAATCACATCAAAGCTTAAGGTAAATATTTCAATGAGCTGAGTTTAATTAAAAGATGTGAAACTTGTAAAAGTTTTACTCATATCAAATAATCTTATTTGTAAAGTGATGTTAGAAATTATATACAGTATAGAATGAAAAAGAGTGTCATATAAATGAAAAATGAATGAAATAATCATAATGAGTGCTCGAGTTTTTTCTAATTTCATCCTTGATAAAAACGTTAACTAATTTTCCCAAGCGCTAGGCCGCAACTGTTGGACTTTAAGCTTGGTGTAGCTTACTTTTAAGCTTGGTGTAACTTAAAGAGGATGAATGGGAAATGGATGTAAAATGAAATATTTGAGTTTCCCTCCTTGGGAAAGGGATATTGTTCCATATTGAAGGAAGAAAAGACTTTTGATGGTATATATACAATTGCTCTTCTTCTAGCTCTTAAAGAGTTAAGAAGAAGCAAGCCTCGCGCCGTTGTCGTCGCTCGACTTCAGCTTCGGATCCGGTATTGATTAATCTTTTTGGATAAAATTCCTTTCAATTATTTAATTAATTAACGAAAATTCAATCCGGAATAAACCATGACCCGCGACCCGACCCGGTCCGGGTTTTAATTTTCTCGCAATATTCCCACCTGTTCACCAGAGTTTTTGGTACAAATACGCTGGTGAGTTAAATTGTTCTATCCTAGGAGGATAATATTCCAACACCTCGGGTACTTGGAGGAAATAATTTCCTTAAGGACACACTGGCATTCAGTGGGCTCAATTTATTCCTATACTGTTATTCAGAATTTATTTCGTTAAACTAGTGTTACTAACTTTCTGTTTCTGTTTCAGAAAGTTTAATAGTTTAATTGTTTATTACAGCAATACAGTTCTAACAACAATCTTAAGGAAATTATTTTATTATATTCTGTATTCTGTTTGTGGAGATTAAAACCTGTGTGATTTTCTACTCCTTTTGAATTTTACTATTCTGATTTGAAAATATAAAAACTTCATCAGAGTATTGAAATTTAGATAACGATTTGAAGAACATAAAAACTTCATCGTTTTCTGTGAAGCAGTATACGTACTATTTATTGTTAATTACAGTATAGTTTACTGTTCTGGTTTTGCCATTAATTGAACTCTTCTGTTGTTGACAGTGAGAAATAGCAATTGATAACGAAAATCCTTCTTGTGACGACCCGACCGACCGTCTTAACAATTTACGCCTCGATCCCTTATACTATCTTCCCCAGGTTTATTTCTGCTATTTTGATTTGCCGGAATGTTCGGTTTTGAGTTTCGGAGAGTTTTGGGACACTTAGTTTACAAATGAGAGCTTAAGTCTTGGAAATTTGACCATAGTCGGAACAGTGTGAAGACGGCCTAGGAATGGAAATCCGATGGTTCCGTTAGTTCCGTTGGGTAATTTCGGGCTTAGGGGCGTGTCCAGTCTGGTTTTGGAGGTCCGTAGCTAATTTAGGCTCGAAATGCCGAAAGGTCGAATTTTGAAGTTTCCGGTTCGATAGTGAGATTTTGATCCGAGGGTCGGAATGGAATTCCAGAAGTTGGAGTAGCTCCATAGTGTTGAATGTGACGTGTGTGAAAAATTTCAGATCGTTCGGACGAGGTTTGATAGACTTTTGATCAAAAGCGGAATCCGGAAGATTTTTGAAACTTAGGCTTGAATCCGAGGTGTTTTGGTTGATTTGATGTTGTTTGAAATATTTTGATGATTGGAACAAGTTTGAATAAGGTATTAGGATATGCTTGTGCTTTTGGTTGAGGTCCCGGGGGCCTCGGGTGAGTTTCGGGTGCCTAACGGAAGTTGAATGTGGCCTTGAGAAGATTTTTATTGCTGGTATCTATCATAACCGCACTTGCGGTTGGGTTCCGCAGGTGCAGAGCCACAGAAGCGGCTATTTCATCGCAGAAGTGGAAAAAGGGAGGGCCAGCATAGACCGCAGAAGCAGACGCTCCATCGCAGAAGCGCGTCCGCAGAAGCAGACGCTCCATCGCAGAAGCGCGTCCGCAGAAGCGGACTCTTTGTCCGCAGATGCGGAAATTTCCGCAGAAGCGAGATCTCTTCTCGCACCTGTGGGACCGCAGGTGCGGCTCATCTGGTCGCAAATGCGAAACTTGCTGGATAGAATGTTTTAAGTTCTGAAAATGGGACTTCGTCCCATTTTCCATTTTTGCCAATTTGGAGCTCGGGGAGAGGCGATTTTTGGGAGATTTTTGAGAAAAACAACGGGGTAAGTGTTCTTAACTTAATTTTGGTTAGATTATTCGAATCTATCACTAGTTTTGCCATTAAATCTGTGAATTTAGTTGGAAGAGTTTCAAAAACCCTCTCGGATAGATTTGAGGGCCGAAATGTTATGGGATTTGGATAATTTTGGTATGGTTAGACTCGTGAGAGTGCGAGGCTTCTGAAAACATAAATTTTTCCCGATTCCGAGACGTGGGCCCGGGGGGCGTTTTGGTCATTTTACCTAATTTCGCGTATTAGCTTAGAATTTAATTGTGGAATCAGTTACTTGAGGTGTTATTTACATTATGAAATTTGCATTGAATAGATTGGGGCCATTTGGAGTCGAATACTCGTGGCAAGAACGTGATCTCGGGTTGATTTTGAGCCGGATCGAGGTAAGTGGCTTGTCTAACCTTGTGTGGGGGACCTTTCCCCTTAGGATTGATGTTGTGGTAATTGAAATGCCTCGTACGTGAGGTGACGAGCGCGTACTTGTGCTAATTGTTGAAAATCCGGTTTTTCATTAAAAATAGCCTTGAATTGTGTTCTTCCTTTTCTTACTTACATTGTTTGGGAACTAAACCTGCTGTAGCCTAGAGAAGCATTTTTGCTTGATTAAATTGCTCTATTTGCCTTAACTGCCTTAATTGTATTGCATGAAACATGCTAGGTTAGGATTACCTGCTTCACTTTGATATGAAATTGATTGGATTGAATTCTTGTTGTTGCTGCGTATTTACTTTGGGACTACGGGACGGTATCCCAGGAGCTACCCTGCATGTTTACTTTGGGACTACGGAACGGTATTCCTGGAGATCCCCCTGCACTTTTACTTTGGGACTACGGGATAGTATCCCGGGAGCTCCCCTGCATGTTTACTTTGGGACTATGAAACGGTATTCCGGTCGATCCCTGTCACACCTCCTTTTTTACACACCACCCCGAAGGATAATGTATAAGGGAGTTTTTCCATTTAAAGTGACATTATTCGAAATGGGATTATTTATTTGTTTTTAGAGTCGCCACTTGGGATATGATTGGCTTTTGGTGTCCCAAGTCACCAGTTTTAACTTGAATCCCAAATCGAGGAAAATTGTCGACTTCCCAATTGGAGTCTGCGAACCAGAAATTCTGAATACGGAATTCTATTGACCCGAGGGAAGGTGTTAGGCACCTCTGGATCCCATGGTTCTAGCACTGTCGCTTAAATTATTATAATTGGCTAACAATCTAATTTTAATACATCTTATAGTGCAATTTTAAGATTATTTACCGCCTTTAGTTGATTTTTAAGAAAGTGAACGTCGTTTAAGAACGTGTTTTTGGATCACATCACATGAAATGCACCCGGATCCTGGACATATTCTTATTCAACGTTTTGGGATTTGGATTTGGGTTGCATGAAATGCACACCCGTATTTAGGAAGGTAAAATTATTAAAAGCGCGCCTAAAGCGACTAACGAGTTATTATCTTTGCGGGAGGCCGTGAAATTCGCCAAACGGCACGCCCCGAATTCTAAGTATTTTAATTAAGCATTCAATGAGGGCCCCGCAAATTTATGTGTTTTGTTTGGCGAGGCTCATCTCACTTTATTATTTTAAGGCCATCCTAAAGCAAACTATAATTTTTTATTGAATTGGTCTCTAAAGAGTCCTAGTTAATTTGATATTATAAATTCGGGCCTCAAGTTCAAGTCCGAATTCAAACAAAAGGGAAAACCTCTTAATTTGAACCCGCTACCTAACTCGTAAGCCCAAATTTATGTCGCCAAATTAATCTTAATGCTCTTAAATGGAATTCGAGCTTTTAGCATGTTGGGCTTTGAAATTAGCCCGACAATTTTGGTCAGTTTTTGTAAGCAGTGCCCAGTTGTGGGCCTTTGCACAGGCCCAATTGAAACAAAGCCTGAATTAAACCCCCTACCCAACATTAGAGTTTCAGCTGTGAAGCTAACTCTTAGAGTGGGCCTTGGATCAGTTTCGCATGCAGCTGCTGGGCCATTTTGTTTGAGGCCCAAAGGTAACAATGGTCCTTGAATTTCCGGTATCTTTGCCTGAATTCTATATTGTAGTAATAGGGATCATTTTAAGAACTGAAACCAGTCAATCACCAATTCAATACCTACTGCACTAAAACGAATTGAAACTTATTGAAACAAGTGAAAACAAACACTATTCGCAACCTGATTTTGAAACTTATAAACTTATTTTGAATCTTATTTTTACACCTACATCTGGAATGTGTATGTCTCTATGAACATGTATTTATCCGGGGTTTGTGTTGAAGGGAACATGTTTGAACCTACATACTACCAGTGCAATATCTATACCAATAAGCTGTGGAATTTAACACGAACTAAACCATGAGCAGAACTTCATTGAACATAGCTTTAACATGAGTCAAAGAATTTAAATTCATATAAGTCCCAAAGTGTTCATGTTCAAACAGTCCTAATTATACAAATAGTCCTATTTAACATTTATACATATTCGTTCAAATGAAGCTACAGCTACATATTATACTAGTAATGAGAACAGAGGTAGATTCGTGTGATAACATAGCAAGTCCTCATCATTTGATGTCAAAATTGTTCACATACATTGAGTGAAACTTCAGAGCATTAGAGACAACAGTGTACCTGGAATTGAGCAAAGTAAGAAGGAAATAAGATCAGCAACAGTTCAGCAGATCACAACAACGAAATCAGCAACAACATAGCTTACACAAGGCTAATTCTCAACCCAAATCAAGCCACAATACCCAGGGAGGAACGATAGAAGAATAACAACAATAAATGACCAAAGTCACACTGATTTTCACCCAAATTTAGTTGAAATTGAACCAGGAATGTCTTAAAGGACTTCAATCACTAGAAACCGAGCTAGAAGATGCCAATCTAACACTACAACTTGAAATTCAGCCCAAAGTCACAATAGAACAGTATTTTTGTTGAGTTTTTGCTGTATTTTTTCTTTTGTTTTTGGTTTTTTTTGGAAGAAATGAAGATCTAAGAGAAGTTGTTGAACTTTAGGACTTCAGATTTGAATATTTGAATTTGAAATTCAAATTTCAGATCTTAAACTTGCAGAAAATGTATATTTGGGGGAAATTTGGAGCTGGAAGGTTTTGGGGAATTTTCAGGGATCTAAAACTTGTATTGTAAGGCAAGGCAATGCCCTTTTATAGACAAAATTAGAGTTGCCTACAGATTTTCACTTTACCGCTAAGTCCCTCTTTTATTTTCAAACTTTTGCTTAGTTAGTCCTTAGAATTTTTGACTTGTTGCCTAAGTTATTATCCTAAGTTCTTGAAATTATAGCTAAGGCCCTATTCTAGAAGATTCTAGGGAATTCTATCTTAATCTACAGTATTGTTTTCTATTTAGGAATGCCTATACTACCCTTGTCCTTATCCCTAAATTACATAGCCTAATCAAACTAAACCCCAACCCTCTTACCTTGGTCAGTAACTATGATTAATTACTCACAGGAACTGAAAAGTTCAGCTAAGTCCAAACAAATCCTAAAATTGAACTAATCACTCATCCCAACTAACCAGAACATGGGAATTGAATCTAATTAGACTGTTAATCCAAACTAAATTTATTCACTAAACAATTCAGCAATTCAAATGAAATTAAACTGAGGCCAAATTATCAGTAACAATCAAGAATTATTCAATCGAAACCAAACCAAAATCAAAACAAAGCAAAAAACAGAACAAAATTAAACTAAAAGTAAAGACTAAAACAAACAGAATCAATTAACATAAAGAAAAATTAATCAAATGAGAAGAAACCTTACTGACTTAAAACGAACAATCAAAAAACTTAAACTAAAACCTAGAACACTGACTATGAATTAACGACAAGAACTACGCTTAAACTAATCTTAATAACAGAGAAATCAAACAATAAAAGAAAAGAAAAACTTACTTATGCAAGGATAAACAAAGCTGAACGCCGATTCAAGCACCGGAATGATGTAAACGTGTGTTCTTCACCAAGAACAAACGAACACATTATTTCGTGGCTCGACTCAAACTTTGGACTCAGGAAATTGGGGAGAACTCGAGTAATTCAGACTTCTAGGGTTCTGCCGCTCTAAGATCTGCAATTCGAGAAGCTCTGGTGGGTTTTAAGGGAAGATGATAGGGAATTCGTAATGAGGGAGGGAAGAGGGTGGTTCGGTGGAATTTGGCGAGATTTAGAGAATTTAGGATTTTGGCCGGAATTTCGATTTGATATTTGAGAAAATTGGCTAGGTTTTGAGGGAAAAGGGTTGTAAATTTGGAAAGAGGAAAGGAAGGTGGTTCAAGGGTGTTGATTTGGCGGTCGTTGGAGGTTCGCCGCCGCCGTAGGCGATTTCCGGCGGCGGCGGACGGCGGACGGCGGAGGGCGGTGGTGGAGCTAAGGTACGAGGAAGACAGGTTTGGTCTTTAGGGTTTCTACAATTTTTCAGACACTTTTATTAAAAATGAGGATCGATTATGAGCCGTTAGATCAAAGAGGATAGATGGCCCAGATTTATTGACGCCAAACGGCGTCGTTTTGTTAGCCTGGGGACTGGACCGGGTAATTCACAGATCTGGGCTGGACGAATGGAACGGGCTTGGGGAATTTTGGGCCATTTCAACCAAATTTGGCCCCAAAATTGGTGGCCTGCTTTTATTTCAAATTTCCTTTTATTTGTTTCTTCTTTTCTTTTTCCTTTTTATTATTTTCTGATTTTATTAAATGTAAGATTAAAAATAAAAGACCCAAATTGACTCTGAAATTATACTAATTAATTTCCAAAATTAACTAATTCCTAATTTTAAAGAAGACTTAAGACAAATTTTAAAAATTAAAAGTAGAGATGCAAAAAGAATCATTTTTGTTATTTTCTTTATTTTTGTAATATTAAAATGCACACTATTTTGTATTTTTAAAATTATATCAATTAAAATGCCCACAAAAATGCAAACAAGACACAAAATCATGCGATTAATTCCTAAAATTCAAATAATAAAAGAAAAATCTTAATTCTAAGGAATTTTATAGGAGTAATTTTAAGCGTGGCAAAAATCACGTGCTCACAATCCCCCTGCACATTTATGAGTTGGACTACGGGACTGTACCCGAGAGATCCACTTGATATGATATTTATATTTGGGGACTACAGGACGGTATCCTGGGAGATCCCCGGTTGTTATCTCGGAGCTGAGCTGTATTCTCTTTCTGTGTTTACTTGCCTTTGTAATAGTTGTTGTTGTCCTTCATATCCTGTGTTACTTATTTACACTGTTTATTTCACACTGTTAAACCTCATAGTATTATTTAACCTCAGTAGGGCCCTGACCTTCCTCGTCACTACCCGACCGAGGTTACGCTTGGAACTTACTGAGTACCGCTTTGGTGTACTCATGCCCTTCCTGCGCATGTTTTTCATGTGCAGATCCAGGTTCTTTCGCTCAGTCTTATCATCCTTGAGGCGAGGTATTTCTGCAGAGACTTCAAGGTATATCTGCCGCGTCGGCAGACCAAGGAGTCTCTTTCTATTCTTGCTGTTTAGTATTAGCCCTTCTGTATTTTCAGTTCTTGTTAGACATTCTGGAGTCAGAGCTGTGTAGTACTTCTTAGCTTGTGATTCATGGGTTTCCGGGTCTTGGATTTATGTGTTGGTTTTGAGAGTTAAATATGGTGTTTGCCGAGCGGCACATTTATACACTGGATATTTCTTATTCTGTTTTAAATTGTTTTACTTCCACAAATTTTTGGTTTTTTTCCGCAATTTAGGCTTACCTAGTCGTAGAGGCTAGGTGCCATCACGGTGGTTCACGGAGGGCGAACCGGGGTCGTGACAAGTTGGTACCAGAGCTCTAGGTTCATAGGAGTCATGGATCACAAGCTAGTTTATTAGAGTCTCGCTGATCGGTACGGAGACGTCTGTACTTATCTACGAGAGACTATGTAACTGTTAGGAAAATTCCACTTCTTGATTTCCTCATCGTGCGACTTAATTCCTTGAGTCTTATGCCCTTGTTTCCTTCCTACTCAATCTTACGCGACGCGAACCACTTGTTATAAATCGAGAATTGAAGAATTGTAATGGTACTACAGATGTGGTGCGGGATGTTTCTCCCGGTATAGTTGGGTGAGCTATTGTTGTCGCCTTGCGGAAGGATTTTTCTATCGTTTTGGCTCGATAGTTGTGCTCTTAAGAGCTTGGAGGCTATGCACAGGTTGCTATGATGCTCGCGATTGGTTATCGCACAGTATTGACTTGATGGTATTGCCTATGTGTTGGGGCAGTGAATGAGTTGAAAGGAAATCAACTTAGTGCAAGATTCAGAGATATGATATTTCACTTCCGGCGAAGGAAAAGCAATTGGCCTATGCATGTCCAGATTTGGGGTGATGGAGTAACAAGACTTGGTAAATTCGAGCGTGGTGGAATTTTTATCTGCGATGTAGTGTCGTCGTCCTCGATTGTATATGTTAAGTTCGCCGGTGTAATGGTCTTCTGCAATTCGCCCTTGGGGTAGGATATTGTGAAGTAATATTGGAGAAAAGACTATTGGATATCGCGGGGTGCGGTGGTTCAGGATTGAATCGGTGTTTCTAATGTGGACGGCTCGAGAAAGATGATCTCCGGAAAGGTTTAAAGTTAGTAGCGAATTGTGGGTTCAAGTGCTACAAAGATAGATTTTATTAAGGCGACAACTGAGCAGCAAAGGATGAGGAAAGACATGTGGGGAGTGTCAGGCGGTGGTTAAAATTTCTAGAAGGCCAGGTATAAGAAGCAAAGGTCGAGTGGTCGATTAGAGGGGTGATTTCCGCCAAAGTGGGAGAGTGGTGGATTTGCATATGGGCTTTGTGCTAGGATGACTACGCACCTTAAGGAGAGTTTGGAAGCGACTTGGGAATTTTAGTGATTGACGATTGGGGTCTACGGATTTAATTTGAAGTATTGGGCTATTATGCGGCAAGAGATTTGATATAACGGAAAGGAGCTACTTGAAATGAAGAAGGATACAACATAACTTTGAATTGGAAGGATGTTGCCGCATATTTAATTGATGTCCACGAGGGGTGAATGGACTTGTGCAACTAGAGAGTGAGCTTGGATTCAGGATTTATGCCTTGTATAGAGGCGGGTTTCAAGGGAAGTGATTCTGCCGGGTGCTTCGTCGAGAGGGTATTCACGTGCTAAAAGATTCATGGAGTTGGTTATATTCGGGACCAAGTCAGACCGGGTGGCTCTCAACAACGGTCCTAGTGGATTCAAAGGGGCAAGGCGTGGTGCCTAATGATTTCGAGCCTATTGGTACGGTTAAGAATCAAGCTTTGTAACAGCTTATGAGAAGAGGCACAGAATGTTCTATGATGTTTTGACTCGCAGTGTAGCATTTGGGAGGTATGAAATGGTTCGTGGGATTGAGACAGCATGGTCTCGTGATTCAAGGTCACCCGGGATGAGTGCGGATGTAGTGTGTTATGTGCTGAATGGAGTCATTATTATTCTAAGTCAATCAAAAATTAATTTGGAAGAAGATAGATTGGTTAGCCATAGTTGAATTGGCATATTGGTGGTAGTGATCATTTCCTTAAACGTGATCAAGTTATGCAAGTGATTCGTGACGGCACGTGTGAGGCTTGTCGACCGCCATAATTGATGTTATTTAGAAGTATTCCACTGCTATGGCCTGTCATGTGTAGGCGGATCCCAGAAGGGCTATGGTGGCTTAGACCACTACTTAGAGATTTGCATATTCTACGGTTATGAGAATTCACCTGTGTGTTGCTATGGTTCTCCTGAAGTGAGTTAAGTGAAAAGTTTTATGTGATGAAGTGTTAATCTATTAGTGGTTACAGAACTATGATGAAAATCGTTTTCTATCGTATATTGGCATGTGGGTGCAGTGTGTGGTATGGAATTTGAAGTGAGGATCAAGGTTGCAGTTCGGTGTTGACAAGCGCGAGCTCGGATAAGCAGTAAAGGAGTTTCGATGTTTAAAGTAAGTGGGTATCGTCTTCAGCGTCACCTGAGATCGGTGTTTTGTGAAAAAGGCCTTGCATCCTGGTTATGGATTCTTGAACGCTTTCTCAGCGTTAGTTCGGCTGGTGGTATGAATACGCATATTTGTTGTCTGTTACGGAAGGTCGTGGGAGCGTTCTCCACAGGAAGATTGTATAAGTGTGGCATGCAGTCATTTGGTTGAGTTAAGATTTAAACTAAGTATGAAGACGGTGGTGATATCATTAATTTGAGAATTTATGCTTGGAGGGCACTCGACTTATTGGGTTGTAGACCGTGGAGGATTTGCCCCGGTTATGATGGTAGTTCTCGTGTGTTATGAGAAAAAGGGAGTTATTATGGACCTTCGAAAGGTTATTAGCCTAGTTCAGTGTGATCAGAATCAGCTTGAGGTCTGTGGATGGATCTAAATGTGAATATGGGCTCTATATCGGGCCAGATGCGTTCATTTTAGCAATGCGCTCCTTTGAATAAGTAGTCGGGGTACTATTTCGTCGTCAGCTATTTCATGTAATGATATATTGCGCCGTATGAGTTGTGAGACGGCTTGATGAATTTCTTATGTGTTGAGGTTCCGCGTAGAGATGATGTTATATGAGCAGGATGGCTCTCGAGATTCAGACCGTATATCGCACCTCAGTTGTGTTTGAGTTTTGTAGCCTATGGCACTATATGTCTCCCCAGGGATGGTATTATGCACTTAGCGTGCTTGTGATCGATATTCGGAATTTTGTTATAATGAGCAGTTTAGCTTGATGTATATCTCCTTATGTGGATTCTATGTGTGGATCGGGTGGCACGCTGCCATGGGTATGTTATTTGGATCGGGTTGCACGCCGCAACAGTGTGATATTGAGTACAGTTTTCTATATGCCATTTTTGTATGCCTTGCTTCCTATTTTCTAAGGAAAGTTCATATTAGTGCGTGAGTTGAGTAGTTCCTTCTAGAGTTCGTTTTTTTTTGTCGCGTTCGAGTTCATAGCCTATTGGTACATTGTGGCATCATATGAGACTTTTGATCATGTCCGGGGTGGCTTATTGCCTGAGCGGTTCGTACTGGGTGAGACGAGATCATTGGATTTAGGATCAGTGCAATCTGATTATATGAAGTATATTAAAGAGCTAAGACCATTATTTGGTTTAGAATGAGGTGATGGTTCTTATCAGGAGTATAGGCCCAATGATTTGTTGATTCGGCAGTTGGGTATGAATTTCTACACACCTCTTCCGTCTTGGCGGCATTGTAAGAGTTAGAGCAAGACCTATGTAGGTCATGAGGTGCAATGGGAGTATCCGATTCGTGGAATTTCGACTAATTTGATCAGAGAATGTTATTGTGGTCCTGTGAGTAAAGTGGTGCAAGGTGTGAAGTCAGCTAAGGTATGCAGTCATGTTTTGGTACCGCGGGTAGTTATTGATACGGTGATCGTATGTTTGAACAGGCATGGCAGAGGATTCTAGATGTAGGTATTGGGCTCTAACGCTCATTTGCTTAAGTGAAAAAGGATATCTTCAGATTGATCGAGCTAAGGTACCCAACCTCGTTGTGGTAGCACGGGTAGGTACTCGAGGTGTTAAATAGTGATTTCGGATAACCCCAACACAGTTCTTAGCACGTTCGAGGACGAACGTATGTTTAAGTGGGAGAGGATGTAACGACCCGACCGACCGTTTTGAGCTCTAGCACGTCGCTCAGCAGTTTGGGACATGAGTAGCTTCACTTCAGGTATGTCTCTATGCTCGTTCGAGGACGAACGAATGTTTAAGTGTAGGAGGATGTGACGACTCGGCCGGCCGTCTTAAGAATTTACACCCCGATCCCCTATTAACTGTCTTCCCCAGGTTTATTTCTGCTATTTTGATTTGCCGGGACGTTCGGTTTTGAGTTTCGGAGAGTTTTGGGACACTTAGTTCACAAATGAGAGCTTAAGTCTTGGAAATTTGACCATAGTCGGAACAGTGTGAAGACGGCCTCGGAATTGAAATCCGCTGGTTCCTTTAGCTCCGTTGGGTGATTTCGGGCTTAGGGGCGTGTCCGGTCTGTGTTTTGGAGGTCCGTAGCTAATTTAGGCTTGAAATGCCGAAAGGTCGAATTTTGAAGTTTTCGGTTCGATAGTGAGATTTTGATCCGAGGGTCGGAATGGAATTCCGGAAGTTGGAGTAGCTCCGTAATGTTGAACGTGACGTGTGTGAAAAATTTCAGGTCGTTCGGACGAGGTTTGATAGACTTTTGATCAAAAGCGGAATTCGGAAGATTTTTGAAACTTAGGCTTGAATCCGAGGTGTTTTGGTTGATTTGATGTTGTTTGAAATATTTTGATGATTGGAACAAGTTTGAATAAGGTATTAGGATATGTTTGTGCTTTTAGTTGAGGTCCCGGGGGCCTCGGGTGGGTTTCGGGTGCCTAACGGAAGTTGAATATGGCCTTGGGAAGATTTTTATTGCTGGTATCTGTCATAACCGCACCTGCGGTTTGGGTTCCGCAGGTGCGGAGCCGCAGAAGCGGCTATTTCATCGCAGAAGCGGAAAAAGGGAGGGCCAGCATAGACCGCAGAAGCGGACGCTCCATCGCAGAAGTGCGTCCGCAGAAGCGGACTCTTTGTCCGCAGATGCGGAAATTTTCGCAGAAGCGAGATCTCTTCTCGCAGTCGCAGATGCGAAACTTGCTGGACAGAATGTTTTGAGTTTTGAAAATGGGACTTCATCCCATTTTCCATTTTTACCAATTTGGAGCTCGGGGAGAGGCGATTTTCGGGATATTTTTGAGAAAAATAACAGGGTAAGTGTTCTTAACTTAATTTTGGTTAGATTGTTCGAATCTATCACTAGTTTTGGCATTAAATCTGTGAATTTAGTTGGAAGAGTTTCAAAAACCCTCTCGGATAGATTTGAGGATTTGAGGGTCGAAATGTTATGGGATTTGGATAATTTTGGTATGGTTAGACTCGTGAGAGTGCGAGGCTTCTGAAAACATAAATTTTACCCGATTCTGAGAAGTGGGCCTGGGGGGCGTTTTGGTCATTTTACCTAATTTCGCGTATTAGCTTAGAATTTAATTGTGGAATCAGTTACTTGAGGTGTTATTTACATTATGAAATTTGCATTGAATAGATTGGGGCCATTTGGAGTCGAATACTCGTGGCAAGAATGTGATCTCGGGTTGATTTTGAGCCGGATCGAGGTAAGTGGCTTGTCTAACCTTGTTTGGGGAACCTTTCCCCTTAGTATTGATGTTGTGGTAATTGAAATGCCTCGTACGTGAGGTGACGAGCGCGTACTTGTGCTAATTGTTGAAAATCCGATTTTACATTAAAAATAGCCTTGAATTGTGTTCTTCCTTTTCTTACTTACACTGTTTGGGAACTAAACCTGCTGTAGCCTAGAGAAGCATGTCTACTTGACTAAATTGCTCTATTTGCCTTAACTGCCTTAATGGTATTACGTGAACCATGCTAGGTTAGGATTACCTGCTTCACTTTGATATGAAATTGATTGGATTGAATTCTTGTTGTTGCTGCGTATTTACTTTGGGACTACGGGACGGTATCCCGGGAGCTCCCCTGCATGTTTATTTTGGGACTACAGAACGGTATTCCGGGAGATCCCCCTGCACTTTTACTTTGGGACTACGGGACGGTATCCCGGGAGCTCCCCTGCATGTTTACTTTGGGACTACGGAACGGTATTGCGGGAGATCCCCCTGCATATTTATGAGTTGGACTATGGGACTGTATCTTGAGAGATCCCCGGTTGTTATTTCGGAGCTGAGCTGTATTCTCTTTCTGTGTTTACTTGCCTTTGCAATAGTTGTTGCTGTCCTTCTTATACTGTGTTACTTATTTACACTGTTTATTTCACACTGTTAAACCTCATATTATTTTTTAACCTTAGTAGGGCCCTGACCTTCCTCGTCACTACCCGGCCGAGGTTAGGCTTGGCACTTACTGAGTACCGCTGTGGTGTACTCATACCCTTCCTGCGCTTGTTTTTCATGTGCAGATCCAGGTACTTTTGCTCAGTCTTATCATCCTTGAGGCGAGGCGTTTCTGCAGAGACTTCAAGGTATATCTGCTGCGTCCGCAGACCGAGGAGTCTCTTTCTATTCTTGTATTTTCAGTTCTTGTTAGACATTCTGGAGTTAGAGCTGTGTAGTACTTCTTAGCTTGTGATTCATGGGTTTCCGGGTCTTGGATTTATGTTTTGGTTTTGAGAGTTAAATATGGTGTTTGTCGAGCGGCACATTTATACACTGGTTATTTTTTATTCTGTTTTAAATTGTTTTACTTCCGCAAATTTTTGGTTTCTTTCCGCAATTTAGGCTTACCTAGTCGTAGAGACTAGGTGTCGTCACGATGGTTCACGGAGGGCGAACCGGGGACACTTCTGCGACTGTTACTGCAACGACGATAGCCTCGTCAAGCCGCACCACTGTTCCACCGGCCGAGAAATCGGGAAAATTTTCTGGAGCCAACTTCAGAGGATGGCAGAAAAGGGTGTTCTTCTGGCTTACCACACTTGGTATGTAGAAATTCACTAGTGAAGAGCCTCCAGTGCCTGCTGCGGACATGTCGGACAACAAGAAATTCATGATTGTTGAGGCATGGAAACAAGCAGATTTTCTTTGCAAAGGCTATATCTTAAGCGCTTTAGAGGATGCCTTGTACAATGTGTACAGTGCGATGAATACTTCGAAAGAATTATGGGGCGCACTTGAGAAGAAGTACAAGACTGAAGATGCATGCTTGAAGAAGTTCGTGGTTGCCAAGTTTCTAGACTATAAAATGATAGACAACAAAACTATTGGAACCCAAGTTCAAGAGCTTCAATTTATTTTTCACGACCTTATTGCTGAAGGTATGGTCGTGAATGAAGCATTTCAAATAGCTACAATGATTGAAAAATTGCCTCATTCGTGGAGAGATTTCAAGAGCTATGTTAAGCACAAGCGCAAGGAAATGAAGTTGGAAGATCTTATGAGTCGTCTCAATATTGAGGAAGACAACAAAACAACCGAGAAGAAGTCTCGTGGAAATTCAACGATCATGGGAGCTAATATCGTTGAGGAGACTGCTCCAAAAAGTAAGAAGAGGAAGAGGTCTTCTGGACAGACTAAGGAGCAGAACAAAAAGAAATTCAAGGGCAATTGCTACAATTGTTGAAAAGTTGGTCACAAAGCCCCTGATTGTCGTCTCCCGGAAAAGGATAAGAAAAAGGGACAAGTCAACATAGTGGAGAAGAATGATGACATTGATGATCTGTGTGCAATGCTTTTGGAATGCAACCTAGTTGGAAATCCGAATGAGTGGCGGATTGACTCTGGAGCCACTCGACATGTTTGTGCTGTCAAAGAATCATTTGCGACTTACTCTACTGCTGGTCCCGAAGAACAGCTTTCCATGGGAAATAATGCAACAACCAAGATTGAAGGTTATGGGGAGATATTCCTGAAGATGACTTCCGGCAAGGTGATAACGCTCAACAACGTTCTTCATGTTCCTACTATTAGGAAGAATTTAGTTTCTACTTCTTTACTTGTGAAGAATGGATTCAAATGTGTATTTTTTTCTGATAAAGTTGTTGTAAGCAAGAATGAAATGTATGTTGGAAAAGGCTACCTCACAGAGGGCCTTTTCAAACTCAATATAATGGTTGTTGACAGTATGAATAAAATTTCAGCTTCTTCTTATTTATTGGAGTCAAATGATTATGTCATATTCGTTTAGGACATGTCAATTACAAAACCTTGCGGAAGTTAATTAATTTAGAAGTATTGCCTAAATTCGAGTGTAATAAATCAAAACGTCAAATATGTGTTGAATCTAAGTTTGTAAAGCATCCTTATAAGTCCGTTGAAAGGAATTCAAGTCCTTTAGACTTAATTCATACTGACATTTGTGTTATGATGTCGACACTGTCTTGAGGTGGAAATTAGTAGTTTATTACTTTTATTGACGATTGCACTCGATATTGTTATGTTTATTTGCTTAATAGTAAGGATGAAGCAATTGAAGCATTCAAGCAATACAAGAATGAAGTGGAGAATTAATTGAATAAAAAGATCAAAATGATTAGAAGTGATAGGGGTGGAGAATATGAATCTCCGTTTGCAGAAATATGATCGGAATATGGAATTATCCATCAAACTATTGCACCTTACACACCTCAATCCAATGGAATTGCGAAAAGAAAAAATCGGACATTAAAGGAAATGATAAATTCTTTATTAATAAGTTTCGGATTACCGTAGAATTTGTTGGGGGGAAGCTATCCTTACAGCTAACCGAATACTCAACAGAGTACCCCACAGCAAACGCAATCTATTCCATATGAAAAATGGAAAGAAAGAAAACCCAACTTGAAATATTTCAAAGTGTGGGGGTGTCTAGCAAAGGTACAAGTTCCTTTACCTAAAAGGGTTAAAATCGAACAAAAAACTGTAGATTGCGTTTTCATTGGATACGCTACAAACAGTAAAGCTTGTCGGTTTTTGGTTCATAAATCCGATAATCCCGAAATTCATATTAATACGGTAATGGAACCAGATAATGCTGAATTTTTTGAAAGCATCTATCCGTATAAAATTGAATGCGAGCCGTTAAATGAAAGACCTAAACGACCTCAGGAAGAATCAAAGGAAAATACTCCAAGTGTAGAAGATTTAAGGCGTAGCAAATGTCAAAGAACATCTACTTCCTTTGGACCATTTTGTGACATTCTTGCTTGAAAATGAGCCTCAAACTTTTAAAGCAGCTATGTCATCTTCTGATTTAGCGTTTTGGAAAGAGGCAGTCAATGGTGAGATTCAATCAATTTTGGATAACCATACATGGGAATTGGTTGATCTTCCTCCAGGAAATAAGCCTTTAGGTTCGAAATGTATCTTTAAACGGAAAATGAAAGCTGATGGCACTATTGACAAATATAAGGCAAGACTTGTTGTCAAAGGTTATAGACAAAAGGAAGGCCTTGATTACTTTGACACTTACTCGCCAGTAACGAGGTTAACATCTATTAGGGTGTTAGTGGCACTTGCGGCCGTGTATGGTCTTGAAATCCATCAAATGGATGTTAAAAGAGCATTCTTAAATGGAGAATTGGAGAAAGAGATTTACATGGAACAATGGTCACGCCCAACTATTCCTTATAAAAAGGACAAGCGGTCGTTGCAAATATAATCTGAGTATTTAGCCCAGAGTCGAATCCCACAGGGAATTAACCTACCAATTACTTTTGTTAGGCTCACTAAATTCTTCGTAATCAACTTCCCAGATATTTGGACTAACAATTGGTGATATTTTTACTCACTAGAACTGAGTAAATTTAAGTAAACTAACAGCTAACTATGACTGAGTTGTTAACAAATAAGAGAAGAGTCTAAGGTTATGATTTCCCGTATTGATGGAATCCCTTCCTGTTATATTTCGCACAGATTTGCCTAATCGTCTCTATCGATCATGAGCACTCTTACTACTGTAAATCTGTCCCGAGTAATTATGACAATTTACTAGACGCACTCTCCCGAGTTACGCTAGCTGGCTTTTATTACAGCTCACTTTAGATCGCACCTAAGGTTTCGTATCCCTAATCCCACCTTTAAACCCTCGGTTATTGATTCCTCATATACTTTGGGAGTGGTGTTGTTCAATAATTACCCAAATATGCACTCTCTCCCGAGTAATACATACTAAATAGGCACAGCTAAATGAGGATCCTATCAATTAACTACAACAAGAACGTAGTTGAACAAATAGAGATTAAACCGGACAACTATATTAACATAACAAGAAGTTCATCCTCAACAGGTTACATCAAAACCCTAGAAAAAATAATTAGCTACTCATAATCGTGTTCATAATAGCAGCAAAATTCAACATGAATGATAAATACAAAAGGAAGAAAGGTAGAACTCGATGTCGAATTATCCTCCTTGCCTCTTGCCTCTTCTTGCCTTTAACTAAATTGTAAAAACCTTGATAATGTCTCTTTGGGCGAGCTGGGCCTCTTATAGGTTAAGTGGAATTACCCCCAAACTCCCAAGTTTACCCCTGAACTTATGCGCTCCGGACTGTACTAGCGCAGCCGCGCTCGAACTGCGCATATTACATAGTGTTCTGCCTCGATTTTCTGGACTAGCGCGGTCGTGCTAAGGCCGCGCTAAGATGGTTCAACATTTTATCTCTTCTTTTCTCTCTTCTTTCACACGTACTCAGCTCCGAGGGGATTCCCTTACTTTAATTTAGCTCCAAACATTGTCCTAAGTCCTCATAAGCGCAACTTGCTCCTGCAAAACATGAAATTCACAATTAGAGCCAATTTATCATCATTTAACCATCCTAGAACAGTGAAGCATAGTCAAGTTGGGGCATAAACAGTTGCCAAACTACATGAATCTAGCCTATTATCAACACCCCACACTCAAATCATTGCTAGTCCCCGAGCAATCCACTATACTCTATAAAGGTTCCTTCACTAAGCTTTTCCCTAACGTATCACACCAAGAACGAATCACCAAAGTTACGTCTAGTAGTGTACCATCTTTGCCTCAAGAGTCGACTCTCACATGCCGTGCAATATTCATACTTACTCAAATTACTCTATACAGAGGTCAAGACTTACCTTTCCTTCGTGAATCACATGCCCTCACATCACACAAGAGGGTAGTTCCAAAAATAATAATATTAAGAACAATTCGAAACTTAGATAGACAAAATTCGCTCACTCTCAGAAAGAAAATTCATATGCCACACAGATGCACCATAGGCTTACCCATAGTGTACTACTCTACTAATCGAGCCCATTCAGTCTAAGATCAATTAGGACTTCATTTCGTTGTAATGTAGGCTAAGGGACGGGTAGGATATATTTGGATATAGTGACTAACCTCCCTACGAACTTTTAATACAATCACATTCGCATTCAAAACCATACTTATGCCAGTCCAGATATTCCACCACTCTTCTATTTATAATACCCCAAACTCCATTAGGTGCAATTGTATCAAGCCACCACTTATCAATTAGTACACTTACTTATTCTCTTTTGTTTTCTTTTTTTTTTCTTTTTTAGTGGCACTTATTCTTTTGTGTTTCAAAATACTGCACCTTTTCTCTATTTCCTTGGTTCCACTCAAAACTAAACCACCACACCACACTTTAACTTTTGCATATTTCATAAACATTCAAGTGCTCATGGGAGGTAAAGGGGTTCAAACAAATGGGCCGTTCAAACAATTGGGTAAGGTTTGTAATGTGGTTGCCAAAGAAACAGGCTTATAGGCTCAACGGGGTTAACTACGATTTATCACATTTAGGTGGGTGTACTTTATATATCTGGTGGCCAGCGCATCAACACGTGTACCTAAGTCGGCGACCGAGGTACGCAACCCTGCCACCTACTGCTCTAAAGCTGTGAACCAGGTAACTCGAGCAGCCCCAGATGGTCCTGCAGCCTCTGCAATTTGCTCATGGTCCGGTGACTCGGCCCTTGCTTCCTCTTGCTCATCCTCCCCTTCCTCAGAGTCATCGGATTCAGCACTATCACCACCACCAGCTGCCACAGGCTCCTTCCCAGTAGTTACCTTATCAACTCGGAACTTGGAGTCTCTTCGCACTAACCTATCCACATTCAAATTTTCCGGCACCCGAGCTGCCCGCAGAGTCTAGTAACTAATGAAAGGAAGAAGAACCCATACCTCTTTACCAGACAACAGGTAAACATCTCCTCGTGAATGAGCTTGGCCACGTCAATGTTGTGACCATTTACAAAGTACCAAATTAGAGCAGCTCGAGGAGCATTCACCTCCGTGGTGTTAGAAGACGGGATCAGGCGGTTGTTGATGACATACAACCAGCAATTCCCTTCAAAAGTGAGCACCGCGAAATGAAACTTCTTCCCATACTTCATCCATACAATTTCCTTGCCGGGCACACATATGGTTTCAAAGAACATCTCCCACTGGGTGTATTTCCTCCCATACATTTCATAGTAGTCGTCGTACTCCCCCACAGGTGCGGGCAGCTAGTATATCCTTCGAATAGCCTCAACAGAGGCATCCACGGCCTTCTTGCGCGCAGTTACTACGCCATTCACATGTTCCTTTATGTTAGCGTAGAATTCACAGACAACCATCAAATTCCCCTCGCCCGGCTCTTCAAAAAAGATTTGGAGCCCCCGCCTGACCAGCTCAGCATACAAGTTAGGGCAGCCCAGCTGGAGCGACCCTGTATCCATGCCCCTCTCCGGTATTGGTTTCTTAGGGGCCTTATCCGCAAAGCGGTCCTGAGCCTTGGCGGAGACAAACCTGCTGCTATCAAAAGGACGAGTAGGAGCTGACCCGCATGCCCTGGACGATCCAGCTTGACCACTGGATGAAGCACCGGTGGTTCGGCATTTCCTGGAGGGAGCCATAGTACCTGGAAGAACAATAGCCTTAGCACAGCACAAAAGGTGTGACTCAACTGCGGTTACTCAGACTTCACTCGCACAATTGGTCACCATTACCCATTTACACTTACTGTGGCATTTAAACAAACACCTTGTGGACATTATATACCGAACCTCCAATTCAAACATGTTGTAACCCCAAGACCACCACAATTTCACCAAATTCACCCACTAAGTTAAGAGACAACTCCACCAACATTACCACCCACAAGCACTACACAAACACTACAAATTACTACAAGGAAAAGAGAAGAACAAAAAAAAACTACTACATAATTAAGAAATCAAAAAAACATCTACAAAACTTGAAATAAATAAACAAAAAGAAAACCTTACCTGCAGTGAGAGAAGGTGGTGAGAAGTGAAGAAGAATAGTGGAGGGTTGGGCTTGAGCCTTGGGGAATTTGGGAATGGAGAAGAGGGGAATTGTTAGAAGAGGGAATTTAGGGCTGGGGTTTTTTTATTTATGCGTTNAACTTCTTTCTCAGCCTCAATCTGTGTGTTGGTTTCTTCCTAGGCAGGTTGTACTATCACCTCTGTCAGTTTTGTCGAATCATCCAGCTCAATGGGCACTGGTACAAGTGTCTCATCCTGTCTGCTTTCTCGAGCCCTCTCTTGCTCCAAGTCTAAGTCTCTACCATTGCATAGACTTACTGTCATTAGCTGCTTCGGGCCTTGATCTTGTGGATTTACCAGAGTGGCTGCAGGCAATGTCCCATGAGGACGATTATTCAAAGACATCGAAATCTGCCACATTTGCACTTCAATATTCTTTATAGCTGACTCATGTGCATCTACTCTTTCACTCATTTTCGCATTTGACCCAATAACCTGCTGCATCATTGCCTCAAGTCTAGCAAACCCATCTTCCTGTCTCCCACCATGTTGCTGCTGAGGAAGATGATAACCCTGCTACTGATTTTGATTGTTTTATCCTTGTGGCCTTTGGTAGGGCGCCATATTATTGTGAGGTCGCATGGCTCCCGTATTTCCATTGTTGTGTTGTGGCTGGACTGGCCTGTATGGCTGATTCTGCTGGCCCCAATTCTGACCACCCTATCTCTGGCCCCCATAGTTAGACACATAATTTATGTCCTCAAGGTAATGATGATGATCACTTTCAGTATTCTATTGGCTACCAATTGGATGACTAATGCAAGATGTGCATAAGCCCCCATTGGTTGTATCTACAATGTGCACTTGCTGCTTCTGCGCTGACTCTTCCACCTTTTTGGTGAGTATACTCATTTGTGTCATTAAGGTGGCCATATTTTCAGCAAGAGTGTTGGATGGATCTAAGGGCACTGAGTGAACTACTGGAGTGATATGTGCATTCCTGGTTGTCCACCCCGAATTCTGTGCCATCTTGTGAAGCAGGACCTGACTTCTCTCCATGTTTTGCTCAAGAATGCTCCACCATCTGAAGCATCAACATTAGCCTTCACGCTATCTGTCAGACCCATGTAAAACTGCTGCCCCAACATCTGCTCTAGAATACCGTGGTGCGGACATATGACCAACATCCCTTTGAATCGTTCCTATGTTTCTTGCAGTGTTTCCATTGATTTCTATTTAAAGCTCAAAATGTCATCAATCTGCTGAGCAATCTTGTTCGGTGGATGAAACTTATTCACAAATTGCTTGACTAACTCCTCCCAAGTCCTGATGGAGTTAATGGGGAGAGAGTTTAGCCAAGTCTGGGCAGCTCCTGTCACTGAGAGTGGAAACAACAACAACTTTATTGCTTCCTGAGTTACGTTGGGCTGCTTTTGAGTTTTGAAGATTGACAGGAAATGCTGTTGAGGATCTTCAATGTATGACCCCGAAAATAGTCCCTTGTTTTACAACAAGTGCAACATGTTGTTTGTGATTTGAAAAGATTCGGCCTGTATCTGCGGGACTAATATCGCTGTGGCCAAATTCTCAGTTGTGGGTTGCGCCCAGTCATATAGAGGAGCCTCTGGCACAAGAGGTGCCACTACTTGCGCAGCCGGATCTACCTCGTGATCCCCCATGTCTCGTTCAAGTTGTTCAGTTGATTGTTGTTGTTTGTTTTTCCGGTTGGCCCGATTCAAGGCCTTGAAAACTTTTTCGGGATCTGATAATGCTTCAAATACTTCACCAGTTCTCGATGAGTTTCTAGGCATGCACATATACAACCAAGTTAACAAACGTTAAAATTTCAATGTCTGGATTGAAAATAAAGAAAACTGACTACACTAAGAATTTTTGTATTTCTTTCAATTGTAATTGATAACACCGTTAATTCCCCAGCAATGGCGCCAAAATTTGGTCACGCCCAACTATGCCTTATAAAAAGGACAAGCGGTCGTTGCAAATATAATCTGAGTATTTAGCCCAGAGTCGAATCCCACAGAGAATTAACCTACCAATTACTTTTGTTAGACTCACTAAATTCTTCGTAATCAACTTCCCAGATATTTGGACTAACAATTGGTGATATTTTTACTAACTAGAATTGAGTAAATTTAAGTAAACTAACAGCTAACTATGATCGAGTTGTTAACAAATAAGAGAAGGATCTAAGGTTGTGATTTCCCCTATTGATGGAATCCCTTCCTGTTATGTTTCTCATAGATTTGCCTAATCGTCTCTATCGATCATGAGCACTCTTACTACCGTAAATCTCTCTCGAGTAATTACAACAATTTACTAGACGCACTCTCCCGAGTTACGCTAGCTGGCTTTTATTACAGCTCACTTTAGATCGCACCCAAGGTTTTGTTATCCCTAATCCCACCTTTAAACCCTCGGTTATTGATTCCTCATATACTTTGGGAGTGGTGTTGTTCAACAATTATCTAAATATGCACTCTCTCCCGAGTAATACATACTAAATAGGCACAGCTAAATAGGGATCCTATCAATTAACTACAACAAGAACGTAGTTGAACAAATAGAGATTAAACCTGGCAACTATATTAACATAACAAGAAGTTCATTCTCAACAGGTTCCATCAAAACCCTAGACAAAATAATTAGCTACTCATAATCGTTTTCATAATAGCAGCAAAATTCAATATGAATGATAAATACAAAAGGAAGAAAGGTAGAACTCGATGTCGAATTATCCTCCTTGCCTCTTGCCTCTTCTTGCTTTCAACTAAATTGTAAAAACCTTGATAATGTCTCTTTGGGCGAGCTGGGCCTCTTATAGGTTAAGTGGAATTACCCCCCAAAATTACAAGTTTACCCCTGAACTTATGCACTCCAGACTGGACTAGCGCGGCCGCACATATTGCATAGTGTTCTGCCTCGATTTTCTGGACTAGCGCGGTCGCGCTAAGGCCGCGCTAAGATGGTTCAGCATTTTATCTCTTCTTTTCTCTTTCTTTCACACGTACTCAGCTCCGAGGGGCTTCCCTTACTTTAATTTAGCTCCAAACACTGTCCTAAGTCCTCATAAGCGCAACTTGCTCCTGCAAAACATGAAATTCACAATTAGAGCCAATGTATCGTCATTTAACCATCCTAGAACAGTGAAGCATAGTCAAGTTGGGGCATAAACAGTTGCCAAACTACATGAATCTAGCCTATTATCAAACAACCTGAGGGTTTTGTGATTCCTGGTAAAGAAAAGAAAGTGTGCAAACTTGTTAAGTCGCTTTATGGACTTAAACAAGCACCCAAACAATGGCATGCCAAATTTGACCAAACGATGTTGGCAAGTGGGTTTAAAATCAACGAGTGTGACAAATGTGTTTAAATTAAAAACATTCCAGGTCATGAACTCATTGTTTGTTTATATGTTGATGACATGTTGATAATGAGCAAAAGTATGGCAGATATAAATGTTACTAAGAGCATGTTAGCTAACAAATTCGACATGAAAGACTTAGGAGCTGCTGACGTGATCTTAGGAATCAGAATCCATAAGACTCCACAAGGTCTAGCATTATCATAGTCTCATTACATTGAAAAAGTACTTGACAAGTTCAAGTATTTGGATTTCAAGGTTGCCAAGACTCCAATTGACGTGAGTTATGCACTTCAAAAGAATGAGGGTGAAAGTGACTCACAACTGGACTATGCAAGAGTATTGGAAAGTTTGATGTATATCATGAATTGTACGCGACCACATATAGCATGTGCTATTAGTAAACTGAGTCAGTTTACAAGTAATCCCAATCAAATACATTGGATGGCAATGAAACGAGTTTTGGGGTATCTGAAACATGCCCAAAATTATGCTTTGCATTATAACAAATATCCCTCCGTGATTGAGGGATACAGAGATGCAAATTGGATCACCAGATCATCTGAAGTTAAATCCACGAGTGGATATGTCTTGACAATTGGGGGTGGAGCAGTTTCTTGGAAATCATCCCAACAAACATGCATCGCCCATTCTACAATGGAATCAGAATTTATAGCTTTAGATAAGACCGGTGAAGAAGCTGAATGGCTCCGGAATTTCTTGGAAGATATTCCATTTTGGCCCAAACCTTTGGCACCTATTTGTATACATTTGATAGTCAAGCGACAATAGGCAGGGCTGGGAGTATTATGTATAACGAAAAATCTCGTCATATACGACGGAGACACAATACCGTTAGACAACTACTTTCTAGTGGTGTTATCACGATTGACTACGTAAAGTCAAGAGATAACGTGTCGGATCCACTTACAAAAGGCCTATCTAGAGAGGCAATTGAAAAATCATCAAAGGGAATGGGGTTAAGGCCTAGGACAAGTCATCATGGCGGTAACTCTACCTAGCAGGCTGGAGATCCCAAGAGCTAGGTTCAAAGAGATCAAATAAAGTTATGAATGACGGTTCAACATGCCAAATAACTCAACCCATTCTCGTGATGAAGACAATGTTCAAAATCGAGGTAAAGCATTAAGGCTTTTTGATGAGTCAATAAAGCTTAAAGCTTTTTAATGATTTGCTAAGTTTGGCAAGATATGACCAGATAGTGTGTTTTTAGGATTACACGCTTAGGAATCACCTATGTGAGTGTGAAGTGTAAGCCGCTTCAAGGGGAATGAAAGTAATGCCCATTTTCTAAGCACTCATGAAATCAGGCAGTGTTCATGGCCGAAACGAACACAACCGTGAGAACCATAGATGGTTAAGGATTGATTGTGTGAGTTATGTTGTCTAGGTATACAACAAAGCTCAACGGTTCAAAGATATCAAATCTACCAATTGACCGAGTATATCCGATATAAGTTCACTACGGAAAGTTCAAAGGAAAACCTACTTATCCAGATGCAATTAATTCTTGCATGTAAAACACATACGCGCCCGTGCATTCCTTTATTTTATACTCATTCCCCATTCATGTGGGGGATTGGAGCGATGGGGTCATTTTTCAAGCACGAATAGAACGATCTAAAGGGGTTGGGCTTTAAGCTTGGTGTAGCTTAAAGAGGGTAAATGGGAAATGGAGGAAAAATAAAATATTTGAGTTTCCCTCCTTGGCAAATGGACATTGTCCCATATTGGAGGAAGAAAAGACTTTTGATGGGTATATATACAGTTGCTCTTCTTCTAGCTCTTAAAGACTTAAGAAGAAAGCAAGCCTCGCACCGTCATCGTCGTCGCTCGCTCGGCTCGGCTTCAGCTTCGGCTTCGGCTTCTGATTTGGATTTGGATTTGGATTTGGATTTGATCAAAGATCGATTGATTGATTAATCTTTTTGGACAAAATTCCTTTCAATTAATAACCCATGACACGCGACCCGGTCCGGTCCGGTTTCTTTCCCGGATTATTTTACATCCGTTTTCTAATTTTTTCGCAATATTCCCACCTGTTCCAACAACTATGACTATTCTGAAAGGTTGCAAACTTTTTCAAAAACAATGTCAAATGGGCTATAAATATGCCCTGAATCCCAGAATTTTTACTTATAAAATTTTCTGAGTATCTTCTTCTTCTTCTGCACAATATTTTCCAGTGTGTTTTACGATCATTGAGTGGTTCGCCGTTCACCAGAGCTTTTGGTACCAATACGCTGGTGAGTTAAATCGTTCTATCCTGGAAGGATAATATCCCAACACCTCGGGTACTTGGGGGGAATAATTTCTTTAAGGACACACTAGGCATTCGGTGAACTCGATTTATTCCTATACTGTTTTTCAGAATTTATTTCGTTAAACTAGTGTTACTAACTTTTTGTTTCTGTATATATTTCAGAACGTTTAATTGTTTATTACAGCAATACAGTTTTAACATCAGCAACTACTACACCATACCATATTTACTACACGATTAAAGGTTTTTATTTATTCATACTCGATAATTATACTAAAACCTATTAAATATATAATTAGTGTCTTTTGCATACACTAGTTATCATGACTAGTTAGTGCATGCATATTGTCATCTTAATTCATAGTGTATTTATATGGTGTAAAGATCGGATATAAGTAAGTTTTTTTTTTTCTTAATTAAGGTACCTAAACAAAGATGATATGAGTTAAACCAAATGAGTAGGTCAAAAATAGTAAAGATAAGCATAATATATACTAAACTTTGATGTGAAAAGAAGGATAAAGTAAAGTGCAAATAATACTATATATATAGTGTAAGAAAAATGGGCTTACATTACTAAAATATTTGGGGTATTTGCATCTATACCCGCTTTTTGGGTCACGTTTTAACTTGTGTCCGCTTTGGAAAAAAATTTGCAAGCGTACCCACTTTTTCGCGTAACTTTAGCATACGGGACTGAAGTAGCAAAGGTAATGACGCAAAACTTCAGCATTCTAGTAGACGGGCCTGAAGTAGCAAGTGTGCTGAACCAAGTGTGCTGAAGTTTTTGTTTGTAATTGCTGAACTTAAGCATAGTAGCTGAAGTTTTGTTCTCTATTTATTGAAATTTTTGTTTGTAATTGCTGAACTTAAGCATAGTAGCTGAAGTTTTGTTCTCTATTTGCTGAAGTTTTTGTTTGTAATTGCACTAAATAAGCTGAAGTTTTTTTGTCTTGGATTCATTAGTTTTGTCATTAAGCTTTTTCAAAAACTTCATTAGAAGATGCTGGAGTTATTTAGTTCATTTATAAAAACTTCGGCACTAAATAAGCTGAAGTTTTTTGGTCCTGGATAAGCTTTTTCAAAAACTTCAGCAGAGATGCTGAAGTTATTTAGTTCATTTGTAAAAACTTCAGCACTAATTAAGCTGAAGTTTTTTTGTCCTGGATAAGCTTTTTCAAAAACTTCAGCAGAGATGCTGAAGTTATTTAGTTCATTTGTAAAAACTTCAGCACTAAATAAGCTGAATTTTTTTTGTCCTGGATTCATTAGTTTTATCATAAAGCTTTTGCAAAAACTTCAGCAGAAGATGCTGAAGTTATTTAGTGCATTTGTAAAAACTTCAGCACTATAAAACTGATGTTTTTGAAAAAGCTTTCTAACATACTAGTCAGATTGAAACACTAGTAATTCATGGTTCAATTTTCTTAACACACGATTATTATGGTGTCTGTACCCTGTTGGTGCAGAAGCTATATTGTAAAAACAAATAAAGGATGAGCAACTGAGAAAGGGAAAGATACAATACAGAAAGCAAAAAGAAGAAGAAAGAGAGAGCGAGAAGCTTCATAAAACCCTCATGAACTTGATATATGAGTCATCGGGATTCAACATATATCTGTATTACTGTATATTCATAGCAGCACCAACAGCAGCAGAATAAAGAAGAAGAAGAAGAAGAAGAAGAAGAAGAAGAAGAAAACGAATGAGGAGAAAGGGGGCTGAAGTTGTTTAAAAAGTGGGTACAAGTTAAAACTTTTAAAAAAAATGGGTATAGGTTAAATGGGGGCGACAAAATAGGGCGCCCCGTGCAATTTTTACAAAAATATTTTATTTATATGCGATTTAATGATAGTTCATAACTATGAGCCCAACTATGAGTGTGATAATAAGTTATCGGGCTGTGCACTTTATGTGTTTGGTGGTTCTAGTGTGGTGATAAGTGTAAGCTCAACCCGACGAGGCTGGTAACAGGAGGGCCCATCAGAATTTCATTAATTACACGTTCCCCTCTATAGCCCTTACAGAAATACACAATCAGAATTATTTCATAACATTTGATGGGTGTGATAGTTGTCCATTAACCTGTCATATTAAAGGCTAATCTTTCATCAATTCGCGGTATAACTTAAACATATACTTTCTCCGTTCCAATTTATGTGAAACTGTTTGACTGGGTACGAAGCTTAAGAAAAAAATGAAGACTTTTGGAATTTGTGGTCCTAAACAAGTCCAAATGGGGCCCAGAGTATTTGTGTGGTTATAAAAGCTTCTCATTAAGGGTAGAGTTGTAAGTTTAAGCTAAATTGTTACCAAATATAGAAAGGGTTCATTCTTTTTGGAACAGACCAAAAAGGAAATAGGTTCACATAAACTGGAACAAAGGGAGTATGTAATAGTAATATTTATCATTCTAAGTTATTCAGTAATTCTTTTTGGTGGTCACCTTGTTCTAGCCGATTTTAGTATTGCCATTTCAAGTATTGTTCTTGTTGGGCTTCATATGTCGGGATATGAATCAAATAATAAATATTCCCTTTTAGGCGCTTTACAGGCAATTGCTCAATCAATTAGTTATGAAATACCATTATCTTCACGTGTGTCATCAATATCTATACGTGTAATTCGGTGAGACCTAAAATATCTGTTCTTCCTAATCTAAATTTAATTTTGTGTCCTAATACCATATTTAATCTTAGGTTATATTATGTCAATGTTCTTACATAGGTCATAGAGGCGCTGGTTGTGCTTGGTTTTAAACGTACTTGGAAAAATCCGCCGACTAAAGTGAGGTATCTGATGTGTAAAGTATCACTAACAAGTGTTTGACAAGCTTTGCAAATTGGGAATGACGCCCATTCCCCAAGAAAGCAATATCACTAACTCTCCACCTTTTTTTCACCTTTCATGCCGAAAGGCTGTTTTTACTTTGATCTTTCTTTTAAATTTTATTCTTCCGTTTCAATTTATGTTAACTTGTTTGACTGGAGCACGGAGTTTAAGACAAAATGAAGACTTTTGGAATGTGTGGTCCTAAATAAGTCAAAAAGGGGTCTAGAGTATTTGTGTGGTATAAAAACTTCTCATTAAGGGTATAATTGTAAGTTTAAACTAAATTGTTTCCAAATTTAGAAATGAATCATTCTTTTTGAAACGGACCAAAAAATAATTAAACGGAGAAAATACTTTTTATAAGAAATGCCTAGTCCATCTCAGGGTCACGTGCTGGCTAACAAAGATTGGTACTCGTAGGAATATACGTGTTGGCTAGAAAACGAGGTTGATTGTCCCTAAAGTTGTACGGATTTCGAAAGCAATTTATAGTGACCAAAGTTAATTCATTTATAGTCTTAGTTATTTTTATATGGTGTCGACATCATATTTTTTTATTCCGTTTCCATAATCGTTTTAAATAGGCTTTTTTTTTATGTTTATTCCTGGCGCAGCAACATACATTGAAGGCTGGTCAATTAAATACTCCTCATCGAAAAAATATATTATGTATATAAAAAGTTATATTACGTATATAGGTTAAAAATTATTTTTTATATGTATATTTTATGATAAATATTCTTCGCGAAATTTCTGGCTTTGCCACTAATGTTTACTCTTTGATCTGTTAAGCCAACCCTGAACACTAACAAGCAACAAAATGGCTAATCTTAAGTACGAATTGAAGGACTATATTTGCATCTATTTGGGGATCTATACGCTCAACTGGAACTTGAATCATTGTTCGTGTTATAAATAGAAGGTTTGGATTCTGCCCCAAGTTGAAAACATTGATCGATCAAAATCAAGAAAGAACGTGTTCTTCATTATATTATCCCCAATATTTTAAGAAACAAAATGGTGGGACTTTAAGGGTTTGCAGATATGAATAAAGAAATGACAGAAACGACAATGCTGAAAAGTTGTACTCCTACTCAGAATCCACTTTCATAGTGGAAAACAGCAAAGTCTTGTGTACATTTGCATGTTACTGTTATCCAGACCAGCTCACAAGGAGTGATTTTATTTTGTGTCTCACACAACTTACACTAGTTGTGTGAGACATCTTTTTATCTTATATATTTGTGGACCCATATCTTATACATCTGGGTTCACAAAAACTCTGGGATCACACAGTCGTGAGACAAAAAAGAGGTTTCACATAATTAGTGTCAATTGTGTAAGGCACAAAATAAAAATTTTCCTTCTGCTACTCAGTAGTGACGTGTAGGGGCGGAGCTAGATAGTGAAGTTTGTTTGGTTTTAGTTTGTCTTATAAAATTTATTTAATATGTAAAAGTAAATTACTTAGTATTCAATAACTTTAAAAGACTATAAGAGTTCAAACTGCTTTAAATCCTATCATTGCCTCTTATGACATGGAATTATAAGCAAATGAATGTTAATGTGTAAGTTTCTTGCCGAACATGCAGTGGACAAGAAATGAAGGTACGGTATCTTCAATACTTGCACGGTCTGTTTAATTAATTTTTCTGTTTTCCCTTTCCCCATTATTTTTCTTTCCATTCTAAGAAAAGTGAAAGAGTAAAGGAAAGGCTTACGTGATTAAGGCAGAATTGACTAATTAAATCATCTTTGTGAGAATATTATACCGGTATTGCATTTTTTTGTTTAATTCCTTTGTTAGAGTTCCTGACTCCACTATCTGTCATGATCAGATCTCACATATTTCAGTATGGATTTTCCTTTAAGGCGATCCAAAAGTTTTCGGACTTATACAAAAGGAAAGTTGCATAAGATTTACTTTTATATTTCTTAATAAAACGTTTTCCTTTGTTATGCTTTACCAAAAAAGAAAAAGCTAATCAGTTTGTGACCTAACGTGCTCCCATAATTACATATAATTAAATTATTTATGGTAAAGCACACGTCCACTAGCGTGCACACATAGCTATCCAAGTTTTTACCTTTACTTTTAAATTTTAATAATCGTATAAGGGAAACTAAGCATTTGACCAGTGCCGGACGTAGGGGAAGCCATTTAGGGGCCCCTAGAATTGAAGGGCCCCAAGAATTTTAAATTATATATTATTACATATTATAACATTATTAACAAAAGATACTAGATTTTATATTTCTTATTTTGGAATGTTATAAAAGTTATTCAAATAAATAACTCGAGTTTTATTATAAATATACAATACATATAAAAATAAATAATTTAATGATGACTTTGATAATTGAAGAACGTAACAAAGTCTTTTATAGTATCTTATAGAGTTGATTATTTCTTATAAAGAGTGGATTAAGTCATTTGCACTTCGAAATAGATAAATTATGTTAAATGTATAAAATTATACTAACATCTATTTTGTGGTATAAAATTGAGATTATGCGATGATGAGAATTTATAAAAATAGTATTAACAGTCAAATATTTTTCTTATAAAAATATTATCTACAAACGTTAGTGAGTAGAGTTATAAAATATTTGCAATGAAGAGCTAGCAGGTTGAATGAATGATCAAGATATATACATACAAGATGGTACGTATACCATCATTATTAGGGAAATATAATGATGGAAATATACCTCTTATTAAGTTTCAGTCTAGGCCACCAATATTATTTTGTCGCCCAAATATTTAACAGTAGGTTGAGGAATAATTGGTTTGTATTAGCCGTAATTGTTAGAGGAAGAAAATTAATGCATGTAGTATTTCCAACTTTGTTGTCCAGATTTCAATTCCTGTCTCAATCACAAATTCGAATAATAGAGGAGGATTGTGAGCACTACATATATTATATTATACTAGTTTTTGGGTATGCGCATTGCGTGTGTACCCAATATCAACATGTAAACTATTTAAAACCAAATAAATATCCCAAGTTTCTGAATAATGGAAAAATGATGAATGATGATGTTATAACTCGCTAATATCTTCATGTAATATCTTATTGAACTATCGCATATCATTGAATTTCACTAAAAATGTGTAACGACCCGACCGGTCATTTTGAGCTCTAGCACGTTGTTCGGCGGCTTGAGGCCATGAGTAGCTTCACTTCAAGTATTATGACTTGTACGTGTGGTCGGAATTGAATCTCGGGAAGTTCGGAGTTTATTTGGAAAGAAAATTCTAATTTCGGAAGCTTCAAGTTGGAGGAATTAACCAAGGTTTGACTTTTGGGTAAACGACCTCGGAATCGGGATTTGAAGGTTCCAACAGGTTCATATGATGATTTTGGACTTGGACGTATGTCTGGATCGAGTTTTGGATGACCCGGGAGCGTTTGGCGCTTATTGTGGAAAGTTGGCATTTTGAAAAGATTTCATAAATTTGGGTTGAAGTGTATTTTAATGCTATCGGTGTCCGTTTGGAACTTCCGAGCCTAGAAATTGCTCAGTATGGTGATTCTGGTCTTAGGAGCACGTCCGGATGTGGATTTGGAGGTCCGTATGTCATTTTGGGGTCATTTGGCGAAAGTTGAAAGTTGGAGGCTTTTGGAAGTTTCACCGGGAGTGGAATTTTTGATATCAGGGTCGGATTCCAATTCTGAAAGTTGGAATAGGTTCGTAATGTCGAATATGACTTGTGTGCAAAATTTGAGGTCAATCGGACGTGATTTGATAGGTTTCGGCATCGAATGTAGAAGTTTGAAATTCTAAAGTTCATTGAGCTTGAATTGGGGAGTGATTCATGATTTCAATGTTGTTTGGTGCGATTTGAAGCCTCGATCAAGTTCGCATCATATTTTGGGACAGGTTGGTGTGATTGGATGGGGTCCCGAGGGCCTCTAGGGTGTTTCGGGCCAAATTGGGCTAATTTGGAACTGGTGTGCTGGTGTCTGGTTTCATCTTTCGTGAACCCGAAGGAGCTCATGTGTTCGCAAAGAGGAATTTTGGGGCTGCTAGGTTTTGGCCTTCGCAAATGCGAGGTAGAGGAAGCGAATGCGGAGAGATGCCTAAGGAACCTACGCGAACGCGAAGGGTCAGTCGCGAACGCGTAGAAGGAAAAGGGGGAGCTGGGCCTGAGGCCGTTTGGCCTACGCGAACGCGAAGAGGGGAATGCGAACGCGAAGAGGCAGGGTCAGCTGGCCTTCGGGAACGCGCTCTGGGGGTCGCGAACGCGATGAAGGTCGGGCCTGGGCAGATTTGTTTTAAAGCGAGATTTAGCTCATTCCACTCATTTCTCTCTTGGTTTGGGCAATTTTGGAGTGGCTTGAAGGGGAGGTTTTCATCATCTATGTCAAGGTAAGTGATTCCCGCATATTGTGAGTTAAGTACAAGGTTTATATATGAATTTATACATGAAAATTTGTAAAAATTCGGGATTTTGAAGAAAAACCTAAAAATTGGTATTTTTGGATTTTGACCACGAAATTGGACATGGTGTTAAGAATAAATTATGTATTTGAATTCGTAATGTTATGGGTAATGTTTATCTTTGAAATTTTTTAGAATCCGGGTACGTGGGCCCGAGGGTTGATTTTATTGACTTTCCGAGCGGAGTTGGAAATTATTTAAATTGATTAGTTATGGGTATTAGAACACGTTTTGATTGGTTTGCACATTGGTTGCGTAGTTTTGGACCGTCAAGCATTGGTTTGAGGTGTTAGAATGGCGTTGGAGCCGGTTATGGAACTTCGGAGCGAGGTAAGTCTTTTTTCTAACCTTGTAAGAGGGAATTAACCCCATAGGTGAATTGATTTAATATGTGCTTCTATTTGTGGGGTCTACGTACGCACGAGGTGACGAGAGTGCGTACGTAGATACTAATTATGCTTATGTTTGGGTAGTCTAGGACCAAATCATATTATACTTGCGATGTTTGCACCCTACTTATTAATTTAGTTGCTTAAATCATATTGGAACGTGATAAAGGAATTGTAAAAGGTTAAAATTCATTTACTTGAGTTTTGGACGGGTTACTTGACCGTTAATGAGAATTGGTATTTCTTGAATATTAGCCCTTTGATAATCTTAAATCAGCTGTTTTAATGTATTTTCTCTTCTTGTGGAGCGGGCCGAACGCCTCGGTAGCAGATAGATTCATCTATGGTTCATGCCATTCGACCCTCGGCAATGCACATTTTATATATTTATATGTTGGATCGGGCCATACGACCTCGGCATAATTCGTGTGTGAAAATTTCTTAGAGTCCAATTTTAATCGATATTGTTTCATTGGCTTGAGAGATTAATTTGTTAAATGATGAAAATAAACTTGGAATTTACTATCAATGAAAGAATTATTTACTTATTTCTTATTATCAGTTTTCAGCTGTTTTTACATAATTCATGCTTAATTATAATATCGATATTTTATTGTTAGCCCATAGTAAATGTCGGAGTCGACCCCTCGTCACTACTTCTTCGAGGTTAGACTAGATACTTACTGGGTACGCGTTGATTTACGTACTCATGTTACACTTGCTGTACATTTTGTGCAGGTACACATATGTTTAGTGGTCTCGTAGGCGCAAAGGCGCGGCTATTGCGGGGACTTAGGTGAGCTGCATCCCATGTTACGAGGTCGCAGCACATAGAGTCTCCATCAGAGCTATTTACACACTCCTGTCTAATTTCCAGACAGATGTGGTATTTTACCATATTTCCTAGTTGATGCTCATGCACTTGGGGATGCTTATGGGTTATTCATTATTGTAGTGGTGAAAAATATTATCATTTACCATGTAAATTTTATTTCTTACTATTTTATTGAAGGAAGTTATGATTTCAAAAATACTAAAATGAGTAATTAAGTTAATCATTTATTTGTTGGCTTGTCTGACGGCGGTGTTAGGCGCCATCATGATCTTTAATGGATTTTGGGTCGTGACAGCTTGGTATCAGAGCATTAGGTTCACTTAGGTCTCACGAGTCATGAGCAAGTCTTGTAGAGTCTTGCGGATCGGTACAGAGACGTCTGTACTTATCTTCAAGAGGCTACAGAGCTGTTAGGAGCACTTCCCTTCTTGATTCCTCATCGTGCGATTTGATTACTTTGATGCTTATGCCTTGATTTCCTTCCTACTCAATCCTATGCCACATGAAGCGCTTGATACGACAGACGTGGAGCAGGATGTTTCTCTATGCGCATTCAAGCAAGTTATTATCGTTTTCTTGCAGAAGGATGTTCCGCCATTTCAGCTTAGCAACTGTATTTCTGATGGTTTTGAGGCTATGCACAGGATCGCCATGATGTTTATAAGTTGTTGTCGCACCGTGTTGGTGTAATGGTATAGTACTTATTTATGGATTGCGGCAGTAAATGATTTGATAGAAGAATTTCACAGTTCATGGCTTAGAGGTTCAACATTTAGTTCCGGCGGAGGAAAGGCAGTCAGACTATGAATGTTCAGGTTTGGGTTGATAGAGTAACGAGGCTTGGTATTTTCGAGTGTTTCGTCGGTATTATGGTCTCTTGATTTGCCTACGGGGCAGGGTGCTGCGAAATGGTGCCTGAGAAGCGTCGTCAGAGATAGCAGTATGCAGTGGTAAGAATTTGAATAGGTGTTTCTAATATTGATGGCTCGAGAAAGATGATCTTCTAGGAGGTTTAGAGTTGATAGAAATTCACTAGTTCCGGTGCTACAGGTATGGATTTGATTTGAGGCAACATTTGGGAGCGAAGAATGAGGAAGGACATGGTGGTAGGTTTCTCGCGGTGGTTGAATTACTAACAGGTCAAGTATGAAAAGGAGAGGTAGAGCAGTTACATAAAGAAGATGGTTTAGCCAAAGTGGGAGAGTGGCAGAGTAGCATAAGAGTTTTGTGGTGGGATAGCCACCCTCCTAGAGGGAAGCTTAGCGCAATTTGAGAATCGTAATGGACAGTGACTAGGTCTACGGGTTGGCTACAATACTGGGGAAGATTGGATACGACAGAAGGATTTTGCTTGATATGAAGAGGAATGCAACATGACTTTGGGTTGGAATGTATTGTCGCACTTTTAGTGATGTCAATGGGGAGTGAACGGGCATGTACAACTGGTGAATGAGAACGGGCTCAGGATGGTTTACTGATTTAGTAGTAATTGTACCTAGTGCAGCATCGTTGGAAGATGTCGGCATGGAATTTCCACAGGTGGGTTATCTCTTGTGAGCAGGTTAGCGGTTGCATGGTGTTGACGAAGCTTCTACGAAGAATTCTACTGACTCTCCACTAAGAGGTCGAATATGTGAATGTGGCTAGCGATTCAGAATGTTCATGAAATGTTTAACAGGAAGATTTCGAGAAATTTGGCCGGTCGATTGTGCGAGATCATGTCAATGAGGAAGAAGGAATCTTGGTGGGTTCCAGGGTTATATAATTGTAGCATCAAACTAAGTGGGAGAGCCCCACCGTCTATGATTGGATTGCATGGTTGTCTACTTGTGAGGTTTCTGGTTATCGGCATATTGGTGGGTACGACTAAGGAGAGAAAACATCAGTGGTAATTCGAGCAAAGGATTTGGGGAATGTGTGCTATATTTGGCCTTATCGATTCACGTTCAGACTTTGGGAAGACTCAGAGTTTATGCTTCGTGTAAATGTGATGTACAAGGAAAATGATTCAGTCGGGTGCTTCTTTGAGAGGGTGTTCATGTGCTAGCAGAGCCTTGGAGTTGATTATATTCGGGACCAAGTCGGAGTGGGTGACTCTCAACAACGGTCCTAGTGTATTCATAATTTAAGTGTGGTGCCTGAGGATTATGAGTTCGTGGCATGGTTAAGTATCGAGCTTTTGTAGCGGATTATGAAAATGGGCTTGGAGTATTTTATGTTATCTTCGGTCTGCGGTATAGCATTGGAGTAATGGGAGAAAATAACTTCGGATTCATAGAGGAATTCAGAATAGGTGTACTAGTTGAAGATGCGAATGTGTACATAAGGAGGGCATGAGATGGTTCATGGGTTTTGAGACAATGTGGTCTCGTGAAATGGGGTCACTCAGGATGAGTGCGGATTGAGTTCGTTATATTTTGAATGGAGCTATTGTTATTTCTAAGGAAAGTCCAGAGTAAATTAGAAGAAGTTGGTTCGGTTAGCAATGGTTGAATCGGCATGGTGGTGGCAATGATCAGTACCTCCAGCGTGTTAAGTTATGCAGGGATTTGTGGCGGTATGTGCAAGGCTTGACGACCGCCGTAATTTGATTTATTTGGAGGTATTTGATTATAATGGCTTGTTATGTGTAGATGGATCCTGGAAGAGTTATTGTGGTTTAGACCACTACTTGAGGATTGTATTTTCTGCGATTATGGGAATTCAGTCGCGTGTTGCAAAGGTTCTCCTTAAATGAGTTAAATGAAAGGTTTCTATATAATGAAATGTTTATTCTATTAGTGGTTCAGAAGTTATGATGAAATCCTTATACTCTCACGTATTAGCATGTTAGGTGCAGTGAGCGGCATGAGAATTTGAAGTTAAGGATCAAGGTTGCAGTTCGATGTTGACAAAAATGTCACGAGCTCGGATGAGCAGGAAAGAATTCAGATGTTTAGAGCAAGCTGGTATTGTCTTAGCGTCACGTGAGATCGGTGTCATGTGCAAGAGGTCTTGTGTACTGATTCGCGGATTCCCGATTCTCTTTACAGCATTAGTATGGCCGGTGGTATGGATGTGCAGACTTGTTACCTGATGCGGAAGGTCGTGGGAGCGTATCTCACGGGAAGATTGTATAAGCGTGACATATCGTCAGTTGATTGATTAAAGATTGAAACCAAGCATGGAGATTGTGGTACTATCGCTAATGTGAGAATTTATGCTTGAAGGGCGCTCTGTTCATTTGGTTGTGAACTGTGGAAGTTTGTTCCGGATTTGACAGCTATTCTTGGGTGTCATGGGAAAAAGGTTATTGTGGATCCTCGAAAGGTTATTAGCTCAGTATAGTACGATCATAATCGGCTTGAGATCTGTGGATGGATCTAAATGTTAATGTGTGCTCTGTATCATGCCGGATGTGTACATCTTAGCATAGCATTGCTTGCGGAGGGGGTCTTCGGGCCTTGGATGTTATTTTTGTCGTCAACTATTCCGTGGAGTCTATATTTTGCCATGTGGGTTGTGAGGTGTCTTGATTATTCGCACATTTGTTGTGATCCCGTGTAGCTTGTGGTGTTATATGAGCAAGATGGCTCTCGAGACGAAGGTCATTTATTGCACCCTAGTTGTGCTTGGGTTTTGTAGCGTATGGCGCTATCCGTCTCCCTAGGGATATATTTTTGCACTTGGTGTGCTCGTGGTCGATATTCGGGTATTTCGTAGGTATAAGCATTTTGGCGTGATGGGTACTTCCCTATTTATTGCCATGTGTGGATCGGCTGGCACGCCGCCACGGGTATATAGTTGGATCTGGTGGGACGCCGCCACGGGTATGTTGTGTGGATCGGGTTGCACGCCGCAACGGTATCATGTGTGGATCGGGTTGCACGCAGTAACAGCGAGATGTTGAGCACGGTTCCTTATATTTATTCGTGTGTCCTGTTTCTTTCCTCTGAGAAAGGCTTATAGTATTTGATGGCCGTTTTATTCGTTACGCGGACTGGATAGTTCTTTCCAGGGTTCGTTCTTCCTTATGTATTACATTCAAGCTTGTAGCTTGTTGGCGCATTATGGCATCATATGAGATCTTGGTCAATGTTGGAGGTGGCTTATTACCGAGCAGCTTGTACTGGAGGAGATGAGAATATTGAACCTGGGATTAGTGCGATCACACTTATGTATGGCATATTAAAGAGAAAATATCGTTATGTAGTTTAGAATGAGGTAATAGTTCTTGTCAGGAGGATAGACTCAATGATTTGTTGATCCGGCAGGTGGTTATGAATTTCTACATATCTCTTCCGTTGTGGCAGAACTGCGAGAGTTGGAACAAGACTTACATGCGTCATGAGGAGTGTTGTGGTAATCAGATTTGTGGGATTTCAGCTACTGTTATCAGAGAATGTTATTACGGTCATGTGAATTATGTGGTGCATAGCGTGAATTCAGTAAAGGTATGCAATCATGTAGTGGTACATCGTGTAGTGATTGATACGGTGTTCGTATGTTGGAAACAGGTCTGGTGGAGAATTTCGGATGTTGGAATTCGGCTCTAAGGTTTTTTTGACTAAGTAAAAGGGAGAATCTTCAGACTGGCTCGAGCTAATGTGCTCAATTGGGTTGTGGTAGCACGGGTAGGTGCTCAAGGTGTTAAATAGTGATTTTGGACAACTCCAGAGCAGTTCTTAGAACGTTCGAGGACGAACGTATGTTTAAGTGAGAGAGAATGTAATGACCCGACCGGTCGTTCTGATCTCTAGCGCGTCATTCGGCGGTTTGGGGCCATGATTAGCTTCACTTCAGGTATTATGACTTGTACGTGTGGTCGGAATTGAATCTCGGGAACTTCGGAGTTGATATGGAAAGAAAATTCTAATTTCGGAAGCTTCAAATTGAAGGAATTGACTAAGGTTTGACTTTTGAGTAAATGACCTCAGAATTAGGATTTGAAGGTTTCAACATGTTCTTATGATGATTTTGTACTTGGGCGTATGTCTGGCTCGGGTTTTGGATAACTCGGGAGCGTTTCGGCGCCTATTGTGGAAAGTTGGCATTTTGGAAAGATTTCATATATTTGAATTGAAGTGTATTTTAATTCTTTCGGTGTTCGTTTGGAATTTCTGAGCCTAGGAATAGCTCCGTATGGTGATTCTAATCTTAGGAGCGCGCCCAGATGTGGATTTGGAGGTTCGTAGGTCATTTTGGGGTCATTTGGCGAAAGTTAGAAGTTGAAGGTTTTTGGAAGTTTGACCAGGAGTGGACTTTTTGATATCGGGGTCGGATTACAATTCCAGAAGTTTGAGTAGGTCCGCAATGCCGAATGTGACTTGTGTGCAAAATTTGAGGTCAATCGAACGTGATTTGATAGGTTTCAGCATCGAATGTAGATGTTTGAAGTTCTAAAGTTCATTGAGCTTGAATTTGGGTGTGATTCATGATTTTGATGTTGTTTGGTGTGATTTAAGGCCTCGAACAAGTTCGCGTCATGTTTTAGGATAGGTTGGTGTAATTTGACGGGGTCCCAAGGGCCTCAGGGATGTTTCGGGGTGGTTTCGGCGGCTTTGGAACAGCTGTACTGGTGTCAGGTTTCCTCTTTTGTGAACCCGAAGGAGCTCATGCGTTCGCAAAGAGGAATTTTGGGGCTGCTGGGTTTTGGCCTTCACAAACGCGAGGCAGAGGACGTGAACCGCAGAGATGCCTGAGGAACCTACGCGAGCGCGAAAGGTTCGGGAACGCGTAGAAGGAAAAGGGGGAGCTGGGCCTAAGGCCATTTGGCCTACGCGAATGCGAAAAGGGGAACACGAACGTGAGGAGGCAGGGTCAACCGGCCTTTGCGAACACGCTCAGGTGTCGCAAACGCGATGAAGTTCGGGCTTGGGCAGATATTTTTTAAAGCGAGATTTAGCTCTTTCCACTCATTTCTCTCTTAGTTTGGGCGATTTTGAAGAGGCTTCAAGGGGAGGTTTTCATCATCTATGTCAAGGTCAGTTATTCCCACGTATTGTGAGTTAAGTACAAGGTTTATATATGGATTTAGACATAAAAAATTGTAGAAATTTGGGATTTTGAATAAAAACCTAGAAATTGCTATTTTTGGATTTTGACTACGAAATTGGACATGGAGTTGAGAATAAATTATATATTTTAGTTCGTAATGTTATGGGTAATGTTTATCTTCGAAAATTTTTGGAATCCAGGCACGTGGGCTTAAGGGTTGATTTTATCGGCTTTTTGAGCGGAGTTGGGAATTATTTAAATTGATTAATTATGGTTATTAGAACACGTTTTGATCGGTTTGTACATTGGTTGCGTAGTTTTGGACCGTCAAGCGTTGGTTTGAGGTGTTAGAGTGGCTTCGGAGCATGTTATGGAACTTCTGAGCAAGGTAAGTCTTTTTTCTAACCTTGTAAGAGGGAATTAACCTCATATGTGAATTGATTAATATTTGCTTCTATTTGTGGGGGCTACGTACGCACGAGGTGACGAGAGTCCGTACGTAGCTACTAATTATGCTTATGTCTGGGTAGTCTAGGACCCAAATCATGTTATACCTGCGATGTTTGCACCCTACTTGTTAATTTAGTTGCTTAAATCATATTGGAACTTGATAAAGGAATTGTAAAAGGTTAAACTTCATTTACTTGAGTTTTGGACGGGTCACTTGACCTTTAATGAGAATTTGTATTTCTTTGAATGTTAGCCCCTTAATAATCTTGAATTGGTTGTTTTAATGTATTTTCTCTTCTTGTGGAGCGGGCCGAATGCTTCGGTAGCAGATAGATGCATCTATGGTTCGTGCCATTCGACCCTCGGCAGTGAATAGTTTATATATTTATATGTTAGATCGGGCTGTACAGCCTCGGCATAATTCGCGCGTGAAAATTTCTTGCAGTCCAATTTTAATCGATATTGTTCCATTGGCTTGAGAGATTAATTTGTTAAATGATGGAAATAAACTTGGAATTTACAATTAGTGTAAGAATTATTTACTTATTTTTTGTTATCGAGTTTTTAGCTGTTTTTACATAATCCATGCTTAATTACAATATTAATATTTTATTGTTAGCCTATAGTAAGTGTCGGAGTCGACCCCTCGTCACTACTTCTTCGATATTAGAATAGATACTTACTGGGTACGCGTTGATTTACTTACTCATGCTATTCTTGCTGCACATTTTGTGTAGGTACACATATGTCTAGTGGTCTCGTGGGCACAAAGGCACGATTATTGCGGGGACTTAGGTGAGCTGCATCCCATGTTACGAGTCCACAACACATAGAGTCTCCATCAGAGTTATTTACACGCTCCTGTCTAATTTGTATTCCAAACAGATGTTGTATTTTACCATATTTTCTAGTTGATTCTCATGCACTTGTGATACCGGATTTTGGGGATGCTTATGGGCTGTTCATTATTGTAGTGGTGAAAAATATTATCATTTGTAAATTTTATTTCTTACTATTTAATTGAAGAAAGTTATGATTTCAAAAATACTAAAATGAGTAATTAAGTTAATCATTTATTTATTGGCTTGCCTGACGGATGGTGTTAGGCGCCATCACGACCTTTAATGGATTTTGGGTCGTGATAAAATGAATGAATGCCACCTTTTCAATTAATTAACTTGCATATTCCTTGTCAAATGGAAAGAATAAAAGACAATGCAAAAAGGTTCAAAAACTTTACTAGAAAAACACAGTTTTGGATTCGAGTTCCAGAGATATCTAATGTTATAGATTAGTAAAAAAGCTAAGTAAAAATAAGCAGTTAGACAAAGTTCTTTAAAGAAAGAAAAGATTACATACTCTAATTTGTTTGCAAAAATATATCTAAAATTTAGAGTCGAAGGAACATCAAATTAGCTTTAAACACGGGATAAAATAGGCTTTAGTAAACGGGAAAACATGTGGTAAGGCACAAGAATGATCAAAATATTGTTCATGTCCATATCAAACAAAGTATATCAGAGAAAATCATTGGTTATGCCATCTTGCCCGAAAAGCAAATTCTAAACCTTACCCATAAAGAAAGAAACTTTCAAGAATTCAAGTTCCTCCCACTGAAGATCAGCCCCATCATAAAATTATTCTTACCAAACCCAAAAGCCTATTCACTACAAGCACACTTGGGAATTTCAATTTTTCTCAAATTAAGGTATCTTCATTTGGTGAGCATTCTCAAGGGCAGAAGAGGCCTTGATGAAGCAATATACTTCTATTCCAATTGATGCTAGTAAAATCGTCTTTCTTTATCAGTGACATATCATGAAAATTTGGCGGACTTCAACCCGGAAGACTTTGCATCTTTTCTATATGAGATCATTGAGTAGTGCAACATACTCAATTTACAGAGAACAATAGATACTCACATTATGAATATTTATATATTTTTTTACATTGTAACTGTGGAAGATAAAGAATCAAACAATCAAGACTGAATAATAAAGATAATTAAACTTACAAAACTGACATAATAAAAGTAATCATTTGTGGAAGATGAAGAAACAAACAATTAAGGCTGAAAAATTAAGATAATTAAACTTACAAAATTGACAACTTACAAAATCGATGGAATAAAAGTAATAAAAATAATTTTTTTTTTGCTCAAGGATAAAATGGTCACTTAGTTTTTAAAGAATATTTTAGTAAAACAACTTCACCTAAAAGTCTTCATGTTTATATTATAGTATATGATGATGAACAAATTCTTTGACATTATCGATTTTTAATTTCCACTTTATGCAAGAGAGGAGATCGAGGGGCGGGATTGGTGGTTTTTTTATTATTATTTTTGGACTTTGGAGGATTAGAGAGCACGTGATGTGAAAGCTAGTCTAAATCTTAATATCGGCTGGCCATTACATATGCATGCATGTATCTTACATCATTTTGCTTTTCAAGAAGAAGGGAGCACATCACATCAAATGGAAACTATTTTATATCATTAGGTATCATTTGGTTAATAGGTGATATAGAAAAAGATATCCCATTGGATTAACTATCTCGTCTGGGATAGCTAATCTCACCACTTTGATATAAGATGCAACCACCTGATCGGTCGTTTTGTGTAATTGTACCTCACTACCCCTTTTATTGCTTCATAAAGGTGTGTTTATAATTTTATGACTTGTGGGGTTGGTTAGTTTTGTTCTGGGAAGCTTTCGGGTTGAGTTGGACCATTGATTCTTGACTTAGAAGTTTAAATTAGAAAATATTGACCAAACTTTGACTTTTATGAAAACAGCCCCATAACTGTATTTTTATGGCTCCTATAGCTTCGTATCGTGATTTCGGACTTGGCTATATGCCTGAAATTGATGTTGGTAGGTTGATTTATGTTGATTTGTTGAAATTTCGTAATTTGAAGTTGAAATGTTTGACTGTAGGTTGACTTTTAGCTATCGAGCTTGGAATTTAATTTTGGCACTTGGAATAGGTCCGCTATGGTATTTAGAAGTTGTCTGCAAAATTTGATGTCGTTTGGAGTTGATTTGATAGGATTCAGACGTTTAGTTGTAATTCTAGAAGTTCTTGAAAATTTTACTGAAATTCATGCGTTTTAGAGTTCATTTCGTAATTTTAGATATTATTTTTGTGTTTTGATAATGCTTGTGTGGATGTTTTGTTTGGTGCCCCGAGGCTCGGATGAGTTTCGGACATGTTCCTGAGAGTTTTGGACTGAAATTGCAGAAATCTGGTGCCTGGTGTTCTAGTGTCGCAATTACAAATATCAGGCTCGCAAATGAGAAGGTGACAGTAAGGGGGATGATGTCGCAAATGCAACCTCCCCTCCGAATTTGCGAAGGAAGCAGAATCTGAGCAGAGTTTGCAATCGCGAACATTTGTTCGCTTTTGCGATGTTTCCAGCTTCACAATTGCGAAGCCTTTCTTGGAAATACGATGATGTACAAGGCTGTCAGGGTTCACAAATGCGAGCCCTGGTCCGCAATTGCGAGGATTCCCAAACGTGAACCCTGTGTTGAAAATGTGACATCTGCAGCTGGTTAAAGGCTGGGAGACATGATTTTTGAACTCATTCTCTCAGTTTGGACCCTAGACTCGGTAGGAGGCGATTTGGAGATGAGATTTATATCTAAAAACCTTGGGCAAGTGATTCTATTCATTTTCTAATCATATTCCATCAACATATCTTAGATTTTAACATCAAAATCATGTGAATCTAAGTGAAACTTTGTCAAGTTTTTGATAAATAAGAAATTGAGTTTTGAGAGTTGATTTGGACTCGGATTTTGGAACTAATCACATACATGAGCTCGTGGGGTCGTGGGTAGACGGAATCTACCATTGGACCCGAATTTTCACCGGACGAGCCCCGGGTTGACTTTTGTTGACTTTTTGGGAAAAGCGTAAAGATCGTTGCTCTATCTATTGCAACCAAAATATTCAAGCATTGTTTGATGATATTGAGTCAATTTTGGTTAGATTTTAGCCGTGTGAAGGTGGATTTTAAGGGAAAAGCTATTTTCGAGTGTTTAATTGGCCTAGTTAAGGTAAGTGTTTTGCCTTACTTCGTGTGTGGAAACTACCTCTTAGATTGGTATTGTTTGATTCAATTGGGCTAAGTGAAATCCGTGTACATAAGGTGATGAATGGGTATACGGGTTGTACGTGATATTTGACTGGTTTAGGCTACTTAGACTATTTTCATGCTTCAATTGAATGCCATATCATGTTCAAATTATATTTGTCAATCTATTCTTACTTGTTAGTCTATCCTTACATGCCTTAAATGATTACATTAATATTTATTCTACCTCCTAATTAACAATTTGCTCTCATGCTCTAGTTGAACTTGTTGCCTCTTTTATTGTTCATGTTATCTATTTTATTGTTGATTTTCATTATTTGAAGTCATTGCTACACGTTATATTTTCCATTGGGGGTTATTCCTATATAACACTGTTGTTCTACATTGGCTCTCATTGTTGAATTTTTGGTGTTGAGGTTGTGAAAATTGTTATCACGTTGAAGCGAAATTGTTATTATTGAAACATTTTCCTTTTGAGCATTTTACATTCATTGTTGTTGTTGATATTCTTGTGCCCGTTGTGGTGGAACCGTGGGCTATTATTGTGGAAATATTGATATTGTAGATTGTTGGCAAATTGTGATATATGGGCACATGTGGTGCGAATAGTTATTGTAATATGATATTGACATGCATGCAACGGTATAATGTGGGACTTATGTGCGTGTTGCTTGTAGGGGGACTACATGAAGCCACGCGGCATCATAAGGTGGGATAAAGTGCGTGTAGCTATTTCGGCAAAACTGTTTTCAAAACCTATTTCAAATGTAAGGCTCACGCGGTGGTATAAGGAAAGATCATAATTGAAACTAATAAATGTGAATACGAAGCGGTACCTCAATTGAGATTCTTGATTATACGAGGTGGTACCTCGGTTGTGATTTCATTATAGGCGAGGCAGTACCTCGTTGTGATTTTTGCTGTTTATTTCATGTTGCAAAGAGTTTTGGTGGGAACATTTCTTGTTGTTTCATTCTTATTTTTTCTAGAAGTTGTTGTCCGTATATGATCACTTGGGTTTTCTTCCGCTGCTTCTTTTATGTATTCGCATGTTTAGTTCTGGTGTTTGTTCAGGTTATTATCTTGTTTTGTATCAGTTATTTCTTGCTTCCATTATTTATCCTTATTGCAGTACCAAACTGCTTATTTATATCCTTGTAGGTGTCTTGACCTGGCCTTATCACTACTCTGCTGAAGTTAGGCTTGATACTTACTAGGTACCATTGTGGTGTACTCATACCATGCTTCTGCACATTTTTGTGTAGATCCAGGTACGCCTGCTCGTGCCAGTCGTTAGAGACACTTTGCTAGCTGCCTTTATCAAAGACTTCAAGGTATGCATGCTCGGCGTCCGCAGGCCTCGAAGTCACCTTACTTTATTCTCATTTACTGTTGTATTTTCTTTCAAACAGTGATGTAGTAGATATTTCAGTTTATTCAATAGAGCTTATGACTCTGTTCCACAGTTCTTGGGGATTGTATGGTTGAGACTCTATTTTTCTGAAGTTATATGAGTTTAACAGCTTGGTTTTTAAGTATTTTTTCAATTATATCTGTTCAATTATGATCAAATAGTAGGCTTACCTAGTCGTAGAGACTAGGTGCCATCACGATATTCTATGGAGGGAAATTGGGGTCGTGACATATGAGTAATCCACTACTAGCTAATACCTATAGCCAAATATGAAATAAATATAATCTTATATTTTTATCCCGGGATTAGTATCGTTATCCTATAATTAAATAATTTCTTAAAGTTCACTCCATCGACTACTATGGAGGTGTCGCACATCATGCTTGAACATAATGATTAATGTAGTTGTCATGTGCTCAGTAGTAGATGCTGAATTTTTATTAATAGGAGTCAAAATAAAAAGAAGTAAACAAACGAAAAAGTGAAGAGGATTCAACATATAGTATATACTTTAAATATATTTATCAAGCTATATAGTGTAATTTTCGACGAAGGGTGTCAGTGAAACCCGCCTGAATAAATATGCCTACGCCACTATATGTGCCTACTGCAAAAGGAAACTTTCTTCTACTTAAGGAAAATTCAAAATTTAAGATCAGCGCGTCAAAAACAAGCATGATCATGTATATAGGAATGCATAGATTAATGATGATGTCACACATCATACTGGATCGAAGTGGATGAAATGGAGGCTCGTGTCCGATGTCCTATGTGATAAGAAGGAGACACTAAGACTTAAAGATAAGTTATGTAGACCAACTATATAATATGGGGCAGAATGTTAGCCAGAAGAACTCACATGTTTAGAAGATGAAAGTAGCAAAAATGAGGATGCTTAGAGGGATGTGTGGGCATACTAGGAGAGATAATATAGGAACAAAGATATACAAGGTGTAACGATCCGACCGGTTATTTTGAAAATTAGCATCCCGTTCGGTGTCTTAAGGTCTCTCGAGCAACTTTGTATTATATATTACGAGTTACGTGTGTGGCCGGGCTTGGCTTTCGGATGATTCAGGATTTATTTGGAAGGGCGATTCTTGTTTTAGGAGCTTAAGCAGGAAGAGTTGACCGGAGTTTGACTTTTCTAAAAATGACTCTGGAATTGTGTTTTGATAATTTCAATAGCTTCGTATGGTGATTTGGACTTGGGCGTGTGTCCAAATTTAGATTTGGAGGTCCGTAGGTTGATTTGATGCCTTTTGGCAAAAATTGGAAAGTTGAAGGCTTGGAATGTTAAGAGGTTTGACCGGGAGTTGACTTTGTTGATATCAGGTTCAGATTTTGATTCCGGGTGTTGGTATAGCTCTGTGGTGTCATTTAGAACTTGCACGCAAAATTTGACGTCATTCTGGATTGATTTGATATGATTCAGCGCGAGTTGTAGAAGTTGAAAGTTCATAAGTTCATTAAGTGTAATTTGAGGTGCGATTCTTAGTTTCGATGTTGTTTGATGTGATTTGAGGCCTCGAGCAGGTACGTGTTATGTTTTGGAACTTGTTGGTATGTTTGGACGGGGTGCCTGGGGCCCCGGGTGTTTCGGACGAGTTTCAGATGGTTTTCATGCTTTTGATCAAGTCTGCTTCTGGTGAGTCGCACCTGCGCATTTCGGAGCGCATGTGCGGGGTCGCTTCTGCGTTCTGTGTGTGGCTTCTGCAATGTTGGAGCTTGGGCGGAAGTTTCGCTTCTGCGAGTGAGGGATCGCAAATGCAATCTTCGCATTGCGTGTATTGTGTCGCAGGTGCGAGGAAGGCCGCTTCTGCTGTTTGTTGTGTACTTCTGTGCTGTCGCAGGTGTGACTGCTTTTCTACAGATGCGAATCCTTATCTGGTAAGCTGTTTATACGAGCCATCGCTCGCAAATGCGGACTCGCATGTGCGCTTCTTGGTCCACAAATGCGAAATCTCTGGCCGAAAGTTTATAATTCGAGGGTTTGGCCATTTTTATCATATCTTGGGTTGTAAACTTCAGATTTGGGTGATTTTTGAGGGGTTCTTCACGTGTTGGATTGGAGTATGTGTTCTTTATCTGGAATTTGTTATATTTCATGATTCTATAATTATTTTTATCATTAGATTAGTGAATTGAATGAAAGAAAATGAGAATTTTTATAAAATCTTTCAAAAATGTAAAATGAGGATTTGAAGGGCGATTTGATATCGGAATTTGATAATTTTGGTATGGTTGGACTCGTATCGGAGTGGGTGTTCGGATTCTGTGAATTTTGTTGGGTTCCGAGGTGTGAGCCCGGGGTTGACATTTTAGTTTTAATTAAAGATCTTTATTATCTGGAATTGTTTTCTATGAGTTTTATTTATGATATGAAGTTATTTTGACTAGATTTGAGCCGTTCGGAGGTTATTTCACATGAGAAGGTCATTTTAGAGTATCAGTTTAGCTTCTTTGAGGTAAGTATCTTGCCTACCTTTGTGTGGGGGAACTACCCCTTAGAATTTGTGTCGTTTGCGTTATTTGTGTTATGTTAAAGCCGTGTACGCAAGGTGACAAAATACGTACTCAGATTTATATATGGAAATTGACCGGTTTAGATTTTTAGGCTTCTTTCATGTACTTATTTGAAATTATTAGCATATGTTATGTCTTTTATTCGTCATGTCTATTGTCACATGTCTTATTTGAAGTTGTCGTTACATGTCACATTCCTTACTTGTCGAATTTGCTCTTATATGCTGTATTTGAAGTTGCCACCCCGTTTATCATTATGTGGTTTCCTTTATTGTTGTGTTACTCTTAGTTGAAATTGTGGTTACATGATATCCTTTTGTTGCCGGGTTATCCTTATCCACATAGACGCAGTACCAGTTCGTGTCATCTCTTTTATTGCTAGCCTAATTCATACAGTAGGATCCGAAGTTGCCATTTCATGGAAATACTACCACTATTGTGTTTATCCTTAAAAAATTAATTGGAATTGAAGTTATCAAAAGTCATTAATCTATTCTAATTGAAGTTGTGTTTAAAGGGAGTATTGTTCCTTGTTGAGTTACTTTTCCATCATTTTGTTGTTAATGAGACTCTATACATATTGTGTTTGAGTCGTGGGCTATTTGTTGTGGAAATATTGATATTGCTGGATTTTTGGAAGGTTGTGGCCTATGGGCGCTTGTGTTACGAGTTGATACATCGTGTTGTTGTGATATTAGCATTTGTAAATTGTTGTATGGTTTTGGGTATAGTTATGCGGAGTATAAGGGTGACATTTCACTGTTGTTGCTATGCGGAGCATAAGGGTGGCATTGCACCGTTGTTGAATGTATGGAGTGATACAGGTGGCTATTGTGTTATTGTCCGGATGAAGTGATAAGGGTGGCTATTATACGGAGTGATACGGGTGGCTATCTGAGAGATAAGGGTGGCAAACCTTATTGTCAGGGCAGGGTGATAAGGGTGGCTATTACACGGAGTGATACGGGTGGCTATCAGAGAGATAAGGGTAGCAATATGATGTGTGATGGTTTGGAGACATTGTGTTGGTGATCTTCATGTGATGGTGTGCTTTTCCTTATGTCTTCCGTACACCTTACGTGACATGCTTTGTTGTTTCATTGAGCTACTTGATGTTTTTGATATTACTTGTTGACTTGGGCTGCAGTAGTACACTCGCACAAGCATACATCGTAGCATGCCACTTATACTAGCTCGAGAGTATGAAACTTGACATTTATTGATCATGCCCATGTGTTTTTGTATTATTGGTCTCCATGTTGATATTGAGCCTGTGACCATGCCGGGCGGATTATGATTGTGAGTCTGTGACCACGGCAGGCGGATTATGATTGTGAGCATGTGATCATGCTGGGCGGATTGTGATTGTGAGCCTGTAATCACGCTGGGCGGATTGTGAATGTGAGCATGTGATCATTCCAGGCGGATTGAGGTATTGGCACATGAGTTGTCCGTGCGGTAGCGATTCGAGATGTGGGCAGGAGGTGACGTGAGTACATGATGGTGGGTTGAGACCCGTGACTTGTGACTATGAGATGAGGTATCACGAGATGATTTCGTGGTGAATCTTGCGTTAGCACGGCTTGATTAATTGATTGTCTGCTGTGTTCTTTATTTGGTTTCAATGCTACTTCATGGTGTTCTTATTGCTTTACTGTTTATATCACATGTTGATTTTGTTGCCATTTACTGATCTTTGCTTTCCATTATTTGCTTTATACTTCTATACTACACAGGTTATTTAGTCTATTGAGTGTCTTGACTTGTACCTCATCACTACTCCACCGAGATTTCTTGATACTTACTTGGTATCGGCCGTGGGGTACTCATACTATACTTCAGTACAACTTTTTGCAGATCCAGGTACTGCGGAGTTTGTTGATTGTTAGATAGTGGATCAGATATTGCTGTGGAGACTTCAAGTATACCTGGCGTTGCGTTCGTAGGCCTCGGAGTCACCTTCGAAAGTTATTATGTACAATTTAATTCTATTCCGAAACAATTGTACTTAGATATTTTCTAGTGAATTCAGTAGAGCTTATGACTTGTACTATCGGTTTTGGGATTTGTTGGCCTTGTATAGAAATTTCTGTTTCATATTTAATAGTTGGTTGAATTTTGTCGTTAATTCAGTAAGTGTTAGGCTTACCTCGTCTTAAAGACTGGTGCCATCACGGCATCCTACAGAGGAAAATTGGGATCGTGACACAAGGAAAGGTGGGAATGGCCTTCGTGGTGGACAAGATGAGGGAAGTGAGGCTGAGGTGGTTCAAACATGTGAAGAGGAGGAGCATAGGTTCCCCCCGTAAGGAGGTGCGAGAGGTTGGCAATGATAGGTCTAAGGAGAGATAGAGGTAAGATCAAAGAAGAATTGGGGAGAAATGATTAAACATGACATAGAATATCTCCAGGTGACCGAGGACCTGACCCTAGATAAGAGAGCATGGAGGTCGAGGATTAGGATAAAAGCTTAGTAGGTAGTCGAGCGATCTTACTGCTTTTCGGTGAGAGGACGTGGTTCTAGCTTAGAGAGCCTTATCCTCTCCTTCTTTTCCTTCTTCTTCTTCTTCTTCTTCTTCTTATTATTATTATTATTATTATTATTGTTGTTGTTGTTGTTGTTGTTGTTGTTGTTGTTGTTGTTGTCATTATTATTATATTATTATTCTACTATTATCTTCTTCTTTAAGTCTATTACTACTATTGTTTTCTTTTAGTTTGTTATCTTACTATTTTTGGTATCAATATGTCACGATCCAAAATCCACCTAATCTTGATGGCACCTAACCCGACCCGCTAGGTAAGCCAACTACAATCAACACAACTCAAATAAAGTAATAAGGGACAATGGATAAAATAAGTGAACTTTCTATACAAATTCTAAGGACTGGTAGTACAAATCATGAGCTTCTAAGACTTAGAATTTACAGAAGCTGGTATGAATAAATACATCATATGTTTGAAGTTTACATAAACAAATTAGCAAAATCTAAAGCTACCAAGGACAAGTGGCAGCTATAATCGGAACGCAGGTACATCTTCAATGGCAGCTCCTGCCATACACATTGACTCTAGCTCCAAAATCTGCACGCAAGGTGCAGAAGTGTAGTATGAGTACAACCGACCCCCTGTACCCCGTAAGTATATTGTATAACCTCATTGAAGTAGTGACCAGGATTTTCTAGTTAAAAGATACTCACTGTTATAACCTGTGCAGTAGGCTAGCAATAGAAATAGTTCTAGAACATAACAGATAAGAGTACAAGAAAACAACTATGATAGGCAGTAAATGATTACTAGAAGATATCATGGTACTAAATGTCGCGCCCCCTTTTTCCTCGCGGAGTCCGGGTTTCGACATTTTTGGGACAACTCATTTCCTTTTGGGAAGGGGTATGGAATTTGAAGAGTCGCCACCTAACGGATTTAAGGTGCGTTAGGGCACCTAAAGTAAATAACTCATAAACCGGTTTGCATTACCAGAGATTGGGTAAGAGCTCGAAATAACCTTGAGGGGAAGGTGTTAGGCACCCCTCGAGGTCCACAACGGTGGGTCCCGGCCAAACTCGAATTAGGTGAATTAGTCTTATAAACAAATAAAGCAATTTGGACAAATAGAGATTATTTCTAAAACAAGGAATAAATGGGTGTCCTAGGTTTTTTTAGCCTATAGGATCACTTCTGTGCAATACTTGGTAATCGTCCCCAAGTTGGGGTGCTACACATAGCATTAGCGCACAGGTCATCATTTTCTTTTACTACCCAATTGCCATTCCCCTTTGTTTATTACCTAAGCGTTCTAATAACATCCGATACGTGCCTATGCGTGCATTACCCGTCCCTTGCTTGTGGCCCTGGAGGTGTTTAGGACCTCTATTTAAGGAAGTTCTAGACTCACCTATGTTGTTTTAAAAGGAGAAAACTAAGCGACAAACAAAAAGCTAGATAGGACTATCACATAAAGATGCAATTAAGGGGGCTCACATTTACTTCCACAAATAGACAAAACAAATGCACGCCTCAAGCAAACAATTTTTAAACGATTTAGAGTCCTATAGCAGGATATCAAGATGAGCACAAAATAGGCAGCAATTTTATTAAGGCGAGTAAATACCTAATCAGTTTGCCTACTGATTTTATTACTTACTGAATTTGGGCAGGTTTCAAGCAGCAGGAAAATAGCAACTTTAAACCTAGAGTCCAATTAGCCTACAAGATTGCCTAACTGATAGTCGGACAGAATTTTATAAACCGGGTATCTGAGCTGTAAACAGTTACTGGTTTTAGCAGGCTGATTTTTATCTTTTGGACCCTACAGGCATGATATCTAAATGCAAAAATGATTCTGAAATTTCCTATTGACATGGTATCTAAATGCAAAATGATTCTGAAATTTTCTATAGACATGGTATCTCAATGCAAAAATGATTCTGGAATTTCCTATAGATATGGTATCTAAATGCAAAAATGATTGAAAAATTTATAGTCGGGATTTTTAAAATGCAGAACTAATTTCAAAACTTTGTGGGCATGATTTAAATGCAGTGGTGAATCTTGACGAGATATTCACAACTATTTTGATCCTATAGGCATGCTATCTATCGCACATAGTAACAGAATGTATTGAAACAAATACCTATAGGCAAGTTATCTACTGTGCGCAGTAACAGAATATAACTGAACAAGTAAATAACCTATAGGCAGGATATCTAACATATAATAGTGAAAATATTTGAAAGAAACAGGCACCTGAAGCAAGTTTTCTACCCCATTCTCATGCAAACATCAAACTAGGCCCAGTTTTCCCCAATTCACTATTGCCCTATCGTTGTTACAAATAATTATTACAGACCATAAGCAAATGAATAGATTACAAAGTATATAACTATAGCAGGCCTGCAGCAGGCCCAATGCATCCGGATAACCCAGGGTTTCAAACCATAACAACTACAAAGCTCAGAGATACACAGTAACCATTGGTAAAGCACCAAGAACCCAAATCTCTAGTGTGTTAGAGTTCCCAAGGGCTTCGAGAACCCAGGGCAGTGCTCACATTAGAGAACAAATGTTCAGAAGCAGTTCATAAAGGACTGGAAACCAACCCCAATGCGTCAGAGTTCAGAGGAGTCCCATGTACCCTAAGTCGTGCTCACATTGGGGGTGGCAGGACCCTAGTTAATTGAGAGTAGGAGTTGAAAATAATATATGAAAATAGGAGACAGTTTTGTTTTAAAAAAATAGTTTGGATTTTAGAAGTGCGTAGAATCAGATTATCAAATTACAAGAACCACAAGCAGCACACATTTAGTAGAAGGGGTTCAGCCGTGAACTCCAGCAATCAAACAACAGACAGGACAGAGTATTAATTAATGTTCATTGAACAAGGTTTCACATGGCCTTAATCCATTATATATTAAGTAGGTGAACATATAGACATATGTTAATCAAAGAACAACATGCTGGGATCAAATTACTGATCAGGCAATCATACAGAAAGGTAGAAAAAGTTGAGAGCATAGAAGTCATGAATTAATCAGGAGTTTGTTAGGGGGCGAACACTTAAAACATGACAGAAATAATGCTAGTTGAGAGACAAATAGACATAGGTTTAACAGACATGCTGAAAAACAAGAAGCACCTAGGTCTAATTTCATGGAAGTAGGCATACTGATTGAGAGTAATAAACATGAAGCACATAGGTCTAATTAAATAGCATATTGAATGATGGCAGAAGTGGAGACATACCAGTTAAGAAATAGCAAACAGGAAGTTGAAAGTATGCAGAATCCAATGGTCTAGCCTTGGCTTTCAGCCGGCTAGACAATGTAGTAAACACAAGTAACAGAAAGGTTTGAATGAGAGCAAGAGTGTGTGTGTGTGTGTGTGTGTTTCTTTCTGAGTGTGTTCGTGTAAGTGTCTGAGCCTCTCTTGAAAATCAGAACAAGAAGGGTTTTTATAGCATGCAATAGGGTAGGTCACATAAGGTAATGAATCAATCACACATACATAAGGTATGAAAAATCAATTAGCAATCAGTCAGGAATCAATTAAGAGGACAGAATCAAATAAGTACCTCTTAATTTAAGGAAAAATCTCACATAGAATCAATCCGTAATTAAGAGCAAGGTTAATAAGGTAAGAAACAGTTTCCGGAATCAATTAGGAATCAGGACATACAATTAAGCCAATAATACGGATACATAAATAGGGTAAGAACAAGTAAAACTTAAATAAGGAAATATGGGTACTGAATTAAAACCCTATTTTAAGTAAGTAAATCAATTAACAACTTAATTGACAGAGTTAAAGGTAACAGGCAAAAGACAACAAGATAAATAGTCAGAGAATAAAAACCCTAGGATATGTCAAAGACATAGAGATGAAACTTAAAAAGGACTGGTCGAAATAGTAAAGGGGAAAACCATAATTGAAAGCATTTAAACGTCTAAGCATTTTTACAGAAAGCTCGTTAGAAATCAAAACCCTAGGGTAAAACAAAATCGGTTAACAATAATAGTAAAAGCAGAAAAATCTTTAGGAAAACAACAAACAAACTCAAAATCGTTTTAGATCTAAAGAGATCTAAACAGATTTAACAGAAATTGCTAGGTTTATAAACAGAGGTAGAAAATCTGGTTCGAACCAGAGATTTGAAGCCACGAAAACACAAAAATGATAGTACTCACAGACATAGGGTTGAATATAGGCGGATTAATCAAAAAGATGAGAGATTTGAACCAAATCTGGTTCTAATCCCTTGAGATCCCATTAAGTAACATAAAAATCGAACAGCCAGTAGAGGTAGGAGGTCGGATAAGATGGTAGATCACCAAATGATTCCATATCCGGTTGGAAATTGAAGCGATTTGGAGGGAGTTTTGAGTGACGGCGCTTTAGGGTTTGAGAGCGTCTGAGGGTGACGAGGGCGGCGGTGTCTGAGAGAAATGGGTAGGGTTTTGGGGTTTGTTGGATTTAAAATGTAATAAATAACGTGGACCGTTGATCTCAGAGATCAAACGGCCACGATTAGAGGGGGTTCTGGGTCGGGTTGGACGGGTATTTGGGTTGGGTTAGGTTAGGAAATTTAATTAAGAAAGGGGCTATGTTTTAAATACCCATTTAATTTAATAAAATAATCTATAAACGATAAAAATGTGATTTGTGCATGAAAATAATTTAAAATAATTACTTAACATTATAAAAATATAAAAAGTCATTTTCTGTATAGATAAGATAATTATGCATATATATGGGCTATTATTGCAAAATATGCAATTATAGTCTTAAAAAACCCAAATGTAATTATAAAATATAATTAAAATATTTGAACACTTATATGGGTATAAATGATGAATTTAGATGATTAAATAATCATAAAGTAATATGAGGGATAATTATTGAATATTTATATAATTAAAAATGCAGAAATAAATTGATTTAAGTCCTTTAAAAATTATAGAAAAATTATAAAAACACTTGTGCATGCATGTACAATATTTTGAAAGTATGTATGCATATTTAAAAATGTATGAGGGAAAAATTGGGTATCAACACTAAATTCATAACTTTCATGGTGTGAGAAATTTACTCAAGATATCAAATCAAATAGCACAGCAATACCCTTCGTGTATTTATCTCATCCTCACCAAATATATGAATATAGGTCAAATCAATTGGCACAGCAACACCCTTCGTGCATTTATCTCTTCCTCACCGAGCATACGTATAACAGTACCAACCCGGTGAAAGAAATGCCAATAACAATAACAATAAAGTGGGAGACACACAAGAAGCAATAACAAGCAACGCAGTGCATATGGACAACAGTAACAGACTAGATAGAAGAAATAGAAGTAATGATAGCATTTAAGATAGAGGAACCTAAATTTTACTAGCTAAGTGGTAGAAGGCTTAGATGTTGATATAACAGCCATGAAGGAAAGCATGATATTTATAAGTGTAACAACCCGGTCAGTCATTTCGAGAGTTAGAGTCCCGATCTCCTATTAACTGCTTCCCCAGTACCTATTTATGCTATTGTGACTTGCCGGAAGATTCGTTTTTGTTTTTGAAGTGTTTTGGGACACTTAGTCCCTAAATGGAGGTTTAAGCTTTAAGAATTGGACCGTAGTCGGAATATTGTGAAGAAGCATCCAGAATGGGATTCCGTCTATTCCGTTAGCTCCGTTGGGTGATTTTGGGCTTAGTGGCGTGTCCGGATTGTGTTTTGGAGGTCCGTAGCTCATTTAGGCTTGAAATGGCGAAAGTCGAATTTTTGGAGTTTTGGACCGGTAGTGGAATTTTGATATCGGGGCCGGAATCCAATTCTGGAAGTTGGAGTAGGTCCGTAGTGTTAATATGACTTGTGTGCAAAATTTGGGGTCAATCGGACATGGTTTGGTTGGTTTCGGCATCGGTTGTCAAATTTGGAAGTTTCAAGTTCTTTAAGTTTGAATCGGAGGATGACTTGTGATTTTAGCGTTGGTTGGAGAGTGGATCTTGCTTCGGGTTTCGCCTATGAAGGGCTTTATGAGGTTCGGAAAGAGGGGCAAGCTGAGCCCAAGGTTTATTGGTCCCTTTGAGGTGTTGCGGCGAGTTGGGGAGGTTGCTTATGAGCTTGCCTTGCCTCCTAGTCTTGCACGAGTTCATCCGGTATTCCATGTTTCTATGCTCGGGAAGTATCACGGTGATCCATCCCATATGTCGGATTTCATCTCAGTCCAGTTGGACAAGGATCTATCTTACGTTGAGGAGCCAGTGGCTATTTTGGACAGGCAGGTTCGAAAGCTAAGGTCCAAGAACATTGCATCAGTAAAGGCTCAGTGGCGGGGTCAGCCGGTCGAGGAGACGACTTGGGAGATCGAGCAGTATATGCGCAGCCGTTATCCTCATCTTTTCACCACTTCAGGTATGTCTCTATACGCGTTCGAGGACGAACAATTGTTTTAAAATGGGGAGGATGTAGTGACCCGGCCGATCTTTTTGAGAGTTAGAGCCCCGATCCCCTATTAACTACTTCTCCCATACCTATTTCTGCTATTGTGACTTGCCGGGAAGATTTGTTTTGCTTTATGAAGTGTTTTGGAATACTTAGTCCCTAAATGGAGGTTTAAGCTTTAAGATTTGGACCATAGTCGGAACAGTGTGAAGACGGCTCCAGAATAAAATTACGTCGATTCTGTTAGCTCCGTTGGGTGATTTTGGGCTTAGGGGCGTGTCCGGATTGTGTTTTGGAGGTCAGTAGCTCATTTAGGCTTGAAATGGCGAAAGTCAAATTTTTGGAGTTTTGGACCGGTAGTGGAATTTTCGATACCGAGGCCAGAATCCGATTCCAGAAATTGGAGTAGGTCTGTAGTGTTGCATATGACTTGTGTGCTAAATTTGGGGTCAATCGGACGTGGTTTGGTTGGTTTCGACCTCAGTTGTCGAATTTTGAAATTTCAAGTTCCTTAAGTTTGAATCGGAGGATGACTTGTGTTTTTAGCGTTGTTTGATGTGATTTGAGGGTTCGACTAAGTTCTTATGGTGTTTTAGGATTAGTTGGTATGTGTGGTTGAGGTCTCGGGGGGCCTCCGATGAGTTTCGGGTGGTTAACGGATCATTTCCGGACTTGTTGAAATTGCAGAACTGCTGGGGTCTGGTTTCCTTAATCGTGTTTGCGCCAATCCCTCCGTGTTCGCGTAGTGTAATGTCGGAGGATAATTTAATTGTTCTTCGCGTTCGCTTGTTTCAGCTCGCGATCGTGGAAGTCTGCCCTCTCCTCCTTCGCGTTCTCATCCCTCTATTCGCGTTCTCATAGTAGAGCTAGGAGCGGGGGGTACGATGACCATTTTCTCTAAGCGTTCACATTGTCCTGTCCACGAACTCGTAAGCTTGACTTTCCCTCTTCCGCGTTTGCGTGCTTCATTACGCGTTCGCGTAGCAAAGTTCATGAGCCAACAGAATTTCCTCTTCGCGATCGCACCTCATTCTACGCGATCGCGATGTACAAACACCTGGGCAGTATTAAACATTTCAAAAATGAGGGTTTGGCCATTTTTATCAAAACTTGAGTTTGGGAGCTCGGATTTGGACGAGATTTTGAGGATTTTTTAGTGATATCAATTGGGTAATGATTCTTAACTTGATTTTGGTTATATACCATTGATCTATCCTTAATTTTATTTTGGGGTGAAAAATTGGGAAAAATGGAAAGAAGTTCTTCAATTAAGATTTTGAGTTTTGATTGAGATTTTGTCATCGGATTTGGATGATTTTGGTTCTAGTGAACTCGTGAGTGAATGGATGTTCATAATTTGTGACTTTTACCCGATTCCGAGACGTGGGCCCGGGGAGGCTTTTTGGGCGATTTTTTCAATTTTTTGCCTTAGCTTCGATTTCATTAGTTAGATTAGCTTGTATCTATATTTACGAATATGTAATCGATTTGGCTAGATTTGGGCCATTCGGAGCCGGATATTCATGGGAAGAGCATTGTTTCGGATTGATTGAGCTTGGTTCGAGGTAAGTGGCTTACCTAACCTTGTGTGGGGGAACTCCCCTTAGGACTTGGTACTGTTTAATATACGAGCACTGTGTACGTGAGGTGACGAGTATGTACACGGGCTATTTGTTGTAAAACTCTATTTTTCACTAAGTCATAACCTGTTTTATCGTTGTTTGAACTACACTAGCATATGTGCTATCCCCTTTAGAATAGGAAAGCATGCCTACGTGTTTTAACTACCTATTTGAACTCTGTGCAGCATGTTTAGTGAAATTACCTACTTTCTTTAATCTGAACTTAGTCTAACTTGTAGGTTTTCTTGCTGTGATTGTTGTTTATATTGGTTGAGCTGCATATTTACTTTGGGACTGCGGAACGGTATTCCGGGAGATCCCCCCTGTACTGCATATTTTTGGGACTACGGAACGGTATTTCGAGAGATCCCCCAGCACTGTATATTTACTTTGGGACTACGGAAGAGTATTCCGGGAGATCCCCCAGCACTACATATTTACTTTTGGACTACGAAACGGTATTCCGGGAGATTCCCCTGCACATTTACGTTTGGGACTACGGGACAGTATCCCGGGAGATCCCCTGTTGTTATCACCGTGTTCTGAGCTGTTGTCTTTCATTGATTCTATTTCTGTTAGATTTCCGTATTTACTTTTACTGTGATACTTCATTCTGTCCTATTTCATTATATTTATACCAGCAGGGCCCCGACATGATCTCGTCACTACTCGGTCGAGGTTAGGCTTGGCACTTACTGGGTACCGTTGTGGTGTACTCATGCTCTTTCCTACACATGTTTTTCGTGTGCAGATCCAGGTTCATCGTATCAGCCTCATCTCTAGTTGCAGTCACTGCTGCTTGTTGGAGACTTCAAGGTACATCTGCCCGCGCCCGCAGATCCTCGGAGCCCCCCTCTATCCCCCTATGTTCATTTCTATTTCTTTAAGTAGAGATGATGTATAGAATAATTAAAACTTCTTAGTAGATTGTGACTTGTGAGTTTCCGGGTTTGGGGTATTGTTCGGTACATTTCTGAAGTGATAATTTTATATGCCGAGTGGTATTTAGTTGCTTATTAGATAACTGTTACTGTTAGTAGTTAATGTTCATGATTTTGTTTCATTTTCTGCAATGTGTTGGGCTTACCTAGTCGTAGAGACTAGGTGCAGTCACGACAGTTCATAGAGGGAAAAATTGGGTCGTGATAAGTTGGTATTAGAGCTCTAGTTTCATAGGAGTCATGAGTCACAAGCCGATTTACTATAGTCTCGCGGATCGGTTTGGAGACATCTGTACTTATCTTCGGGAGTCTATGGAACTGTTAAGAAAATTCCACTTCATTTGATTCGTTGACATGCTAGATTATTGACTTCGAAATTCTAAACTGATGTCTTCTATTCTCTCACAGATGGTGAGGACACGTGCTACCGGTGATGACCTGGCACCCGCGCCCCCTGCTAGAGCCGCTCGAGGCCGGGGTCGGGTTAGAGGCCGAGGACGCACACGTGGTGCAGCCAGAGCATCCGCGCGAGCTACTGCAGTGGAGCCACCAGTAGCTCCAGTTGGAGCACAAGCACCTGATACGTCTACTACTACTACTCCATCTCTCCAGGAGACCCTTGCACAGTTCATGAGCATGTACAAAACTCTAGCTCAGGCAGGGTTGATTCCCCATGCTGCAGCCACATCTCATGCAGGGGGAGGAGCACAGACTCTCGCCGCCTGCACCCCAGAGCAGCGGGTTCAGGTTGATCAGATTCCAGAGGTTATGCCGGTAACACCTGTAGCCCCAATTCAGCCCGAGGGTAGGGCATCGGCTTCAGAGGAGGAGCAACGGAGGCTCGAGAGGTACAAGAAGTACGACCCTCCTACATTCAATGGTTTAGCATCAGAGGATGCTCAGGGATTTCTGGAGGAGTGCCACCATATCCTCCGCACTATGGGCATAGTAAAGTCGAGTGGGGTTTCTTTCATTGCCTTCCAGCTTCGAGGGGCAGCCTATCAGTGGTGGCGTACTTATAAGTTGGACAGTCCGGCTGAGGCAGCTTCTCTTACATAGACTCAGTTCTCGGACATGTTTTTGAGAGAGTATGTCCCTCAGAGCCTTAGGGACGCATGGCACGCGGAGTTTGAGCAGTTGTGCCAGGGTACTATGACTGTTTCAGAGTATGCAGTCCGTTTCATTGACTTGGCTAGACATGCACCGGCCTTGGTTTCTATAGTTCGAGAGAGGGTCCATCGATTTATTGAGGGGCTCATTCCCAGCATCAGGACTAGCATGGCCCGGGAGTTAGAGATGGATATCTCGTATCAGCAGGCGGTGAGTATTGCTAGAAGAGTAGAGGGCATGCTTGCTCGGGATATGGAGGAGAGAGAGAGGCCAAGAGGTCTCGAGAGTCGGGCCATTATTCTAGTGCCCGTGCCCCAGCTACAGTTCGCCATAGTAGGGGGTATGTGAGTCACCCCGTTCATTCAGCTCTTCCAGCCGCCAGTGGTATTCCAGCTCTTCCTAGACCTCAGGAGTCCTATTATGCACATCCAGTATCTAGTGTGCCTCCTGCACGAGGTGCTATCAACGATCAGTCCAATAGACCTGGCCCGAGCCAGTGGCAACACTCGTCATATGGTGAGGGATTGCCCCAGACTTAGGAGGGGTGCACCTTCACAGACTTCTCAGCCACAGTGTGCTCCACCAGGTCCTCAGGCTATGATTACAGCACCAGCTGCAACCCCACCTGCTCAGGTAGCTTGAGGCGGAGGTCGGGGAGTTAGAGGTTGCCCTAGAGGGGGAGTCCAGGCCAGATACTATGCCCTTCCTGCTTGTAAAGAGGCCATTGCTTCCGATTATGTCATTATAGGTATTGTTCCGGTCTGTCATAGAGATGCATCGGTTCTATTCGATCGAGGCTCCACTTATTCCTATGTGTCCTCTTATTTTGCCCCGCATTTAGGCATATCTCGGGATTCTTTGAGTTCCTCTATTTATGTGTCTACTCTCGTGGGAGATTCTCTTATTGTGGACCGCGTTTATCGGTCGTGTTTGATTACTCTTAGTGGTTTTGTCACCAGAGCCGATTTATTATTACTTATCCTGGTAGATTTTGATGTTATCTTGGGCATGGACTGGGTGTTGCCCCATTATGCTATTCTTGATTGTCACGCCAAGACNATTCGGTCATCTCCCCATGGCCTTTCATGAAATGGGGAATGGACATAGTGGGCCCGCTTCCTCGAGCTCCAGGTAAGGCTCAATTTATTCTTTTGGTTACTGACTATTTCTCCAAATGGGTTGAAGCGCAGGCTTACGAAAAGGTTCGAGAGAAAGAAGTAATCGACTTCCTTTGGGACCACGTCGTGTGTCGGTTCGGGATGCCTTCCGAAATAGTATGTGACAATGGGAAACAGTTCGTTGGGAGCAAGGTATCAAAATTCTTCGAGGATAACAAGATCAAGAGGGTATTGTCAACCCCGTACCATCCCACCGGAAACGGGCAGGCTGAGTCGACCAACAAGACCATCGTTCAGAACCTAAAGAAAAGGTTACAAGACGCAAAAGGAAAATGGAGAGAAATGCTGCCCGAAATCCTATGGGCCTACCGGACAACCGAAAGGACTAGTACCGGTGCCACTCCTTTCTCTTTGGTTTACGGAGCCGAGGCCTTGATCCCAGTCGAGGTGGGCGAACCCAGCGCTAGATTCCGGTATGCAACCGAGGTTACCAACCAAGAAGCAATGCTCACCAGCTTGGATCTTTTAGATGAAAGGAGAGAGGCCGCACTAGTTAGGATGGCAGCTCAGAAACAAAAGACCGAGAGATATTATAACCGAAGGGCTCGTCTTCGACACTTCAATATAGGGGATTCTCTTATTGTGGACCGCGTTTATCGGTCGTGTTTGATTACTCTTAGTGGTTTTGTCACCAGAGCCGATTTATTATTACTTATCCTGGTAGATTTTGATGTTATCTTGGGCATGGACTGGGTGTTGCCCCATTATGCTATTCTTGATTGTCACGCCAAGACCGTATCGTTGGCTATGCCAGGTTTACCGCAATTAGAGTGGAGGGGTACCTTAGATTACACTCCCAGCAGAGTTATTTCATTTCTTAAAGCTCAACGAATGGTTGAGAAGGGGTGTGACGTGTATCTAGCTTATGTGAAGATGTCAGTACTGATACCCCTACAGTTGATTCAGTTCCAGTAGTGAGGGATTTCCCTGATGTATTTCCAGCCGATCTTCTGGGCATGCCTCCCGATAGAGATATTGATTTTGGCATTGATTTGTTGCCGGGCACTCAGCCCATCTCCATTCCTCCTTATCATATGGACCCTCCTGAGTTGAAGGAGTTGAAGGAGGAGTTGAAGGAATTGCTTGATAAGGGCTTCATTCGGCCCAGTGTGTCACTTTGGGGGTGCTCCTGTCTTGTTTGTGAAGAAAAAGGATGGTTCTACGCGTATGTGCATTGATTATCGCCAGTTGAACAAAGTCACAGTGAAGAACCGGTATCCTTTGCCTCGTATTGATGACTTATTTGATCAGTTACAGGGTGCCAGAGTGTTTTCCAAGATTGACTTGCGTTCAGGTTATCATCAGTTGAAGATTCGGGAGTCAGATATCCCAAAGACTGCTTTCAGGACTCGGTATGGTCATTACGAGTTCCTTGTCATGTCATTTGGGCTGACCAACACCTCAGCAGCATTTATGCATTTGATGCACAGTGTATTTCAGCCTTATCTTGACTCGTTCATCATTCTCTTTATTGATGACATTCTGGTGTACTCTCAGAGTCGGGAAGATCATGAGCAGCACCTGAGGACTGTGCTTCAGACCTTGAGAGAGAAGAAATTATATGCAAAGTTCTCAAAATGTGAGTTCTGGTTGGATTCAGTGGCTTTTTTGGGTCACGTAGTATCGAGTGAAGGGACCAAGGTGGATCCGAAGAAGGTAGAAGTAGTGCAGAGTTGGACTAGGTCATCCTCAACTACAGATATCCGGAGCTTTCTTGGTTTGGCGGGCTATTACCGTCGATTTGTTGAGGGATTCTCATCTATTGCAGCACCTATGACCAGGCTGACTCAGAAGGGTGCTCCATTCAAGTGTACGGAAGAGTGTGAGGAGAGCTTCCAAAAACTCAAGGCAGCTCTGACTACAGCCCCAGTATTGGTATTGCCTTCAGGTTCGGGGTCTTATACAGTTTATTGTGATGCGTCGCGAGTTGGCCTCGGCGCGGTGTTGATGCAGGACCGTAGGGTGATTGCCTATGCGTCCAGACAGCTGAAGGTGCATGAAAAGAACTATCCTGTCAACGACCTTGAGTTAGCTGCAATTGTTCATGCCTTGAAGATTTGGAGGCATTATTTGTACGGTGTCCCTTGTGAGATCTACACTGATCACCGGAGTTTGCAGCATCTGTTCAAGCAGAAGGATCTTAATTTGCGTCAGAGGAGGTGGTTAGAGCTGCTTAAGGATTATGATATCACCATTTTGTACCACCCGGGGAAGGCCAATGTGGTAGCCGATGCTTTGAGTCGCGGGGTAGAGAGTTTGGGGAGTTTGGCTTATCTACCAGCAGTAGAGAGGCCCATAGCGTTGGATGTTCAGGCCTTAGCCAGCCAGTTTGTGAGATTGGATATTTCTGAGCCTAGTAGAGTATTGGCTTGTGTGGTCTCTCAATCTTCTCTTTTTGATCGTATCAGGGAGCGTCAGTTTGATGACCCACATCTGATTGTCCTAAAGGACACGGTCCAGCACCGTGATGCTAAGGAGGTCACTATTAGGGATGATGGTGCTTTGAGGATGCAGGGCAGGCTATGTGTGCCTGATGTGGACGATTTGCGTGAGTTGATTCTCCCGGAGGCTCACAGCTCGCGGTACTGTATTCATCTGGGTGCTGCGAAGATGTATCAGGACTTGAGGCAGCATTACTGGTGGATGAGGATAAAGAAAGACATAGTGGAGTATGTTGCCTGGTGCCTAAATTGCCAGCAGGTGAAGAATGAGCATCAGGGGCCGGGTGGATTGCTCCAGAAGTTAGAGTTTTCGGAGTGGAAATGGGAGCGGATCACTATGGATTTCATTGTTGGACTCCCACGAACTTAGCGGAAGTTTGATGCAGTTTGGGTGATTGTGGATAGGCTGACCAAGTCAGCTCACTTCCTTCCTGTGATGACTACCTATTCTTCCGAGCAGCTGGCTCGAGTTTATATCCAGGAGATTGTCAGACTTCATGGAGTGCCAGTATCTATCATCTCTGACCGGGGTACGCAGTTTACATCACGATTCTGGAGAGCCGTACAACATGAGTTGGGTACTCGATTGGAGTTGAGCACAACATTTCACCCTCAGACGGACGGACAGTCTGACCGCACTATTCAGATTCTTGAGGATATGCTCCGTGCGTGTGTGATGGAGTTTGGAGGTTCTTGGGATCAGTTCTTGCCACTTGCGGAGTTTGCCTACAACAACAGTTATCAGTCCTGCATTCGGATGGCACCGTATGAGGCTCTGTATGGTAGGCGGTGTTGGTCCCCAGTGGGTTGGTTCGAGCCGGGCGAGGCTAGATTATTGGGTACGAACTTGGTTCAGGATGCCTTGGAGAAGGTTAAGGTGATTCAGGATAGACTTCGTACAGCCCAGTACAGACAGAAGAGTTATGTGGACCGGAAGGTTCGCGATGTTGCATTCATGGTTGGAGAGCAGGTCTTGCTTCGGGTTTCGCCTATAAAGGGCTTTATGAGGTTCGGAAAGAGGGGCAAGATGAGCCCAAGGTATATTAATCCCTTTGAGGTGTTGCGGCGAGTTGGGGAGGTTGCTTATGAGCTTGCCTTGCCTCCCAGTGTTGCACGAGTTCATCCGGTATTCCACGTTTCTATGCTCCGGAAGTATCACGGTGATCCATCCTATGTGTTGGATTTCATCTCAGTCCAGTTGGACAAGGATCTATCTTATGTTGAGGAGCCAGTGGCTATTTTGGACAGGCAGGTTCGGAAGCTATTTTGGAAGTTTCAAGTCCTTTAAGTTTGAATCGGAGGATGACTTGTGTTTTTAGCATTGTTTGATGTGATTTGAGGGCTCGACTAAGTTCGTATCGTGTTTTAGGATTGGTTGGTATGTTTGGTTGAGGTCTCGGGGGCCTCCGATGAGTTTCGGGTGGTTAACGGATCATTTCTGGACTTGTTGAAATTGCAGAACTGCTGGTGTCTGGTTTCCTTAATCGCGTTCGCGCCCATCCCTCCGCGTTCGCGTAGTGTAATTTCGGAGGATGATTTAATTGTTCTTCGCGTTCGCTTGTTTCATCTCGCGATCACGGAAGTCTGCCCCCTCCTCCTTCGCGTTCGCATCCCTCTATTCGTGTTTGCGTAGTAGAGCTAGGAGCGGGGGGTATTGTGACCATTTCCTCTACGCGTTCACATGGTCCTGTCCACGAACGCGTAAGCTTGCCTTTCCCTCTTTCGCGTTCGCGTAGCCAAGTTCATGAGCCATCAGAATTTCCTCTTTGCGATCGCACCTCATTTTACGCGATCGCGATGTACAAACACCTGGGCAGTATTAAACATTTCAAAAACGAGGGTTTGGCCATTTTTATCAAAACTTGAGTTTGGGTGCTCGGATTTGGACGAGATTTTGAGGGATTTTCAGTGATATCAATTGGGTAATGATTCTTAACTTGATTTTGGTTATATCCCACTAATCTATCCTAAATTTTATCATTTAATTTTGGTTTTGGGGTGAAAAATTGGGAAAAACGGAAAGAAGTTCTTCAAATAAGATTTCGACTTTTGATTGAGATTTTGTCATCGGATTTGGATAATTTTGGTACGAGTGAACTCGTGAGTGAATGGGTGTTCATAATTTGTGACTTTTACCCGATTCCGAGACGTGGGCCCGGGGAGGCTTTTTGGGCGATTTTTCCAATTTCTTGCCTTAGCTTCGATTTCATTAGTTAGATTAGCTTGTATCTATATTTACGATATGTAATCGATTTGGCTAGATTTGGGCCATTCGGAGACGGATATTCGTGGGAAGAGCATTGTTTCGGATTGATTGAGCTTGGTTCGAGGTAAGTGGCTTGCCTAACCTTTTGTGGGGGAACTCCCCTTAGGATTTGGTACTATTTGATATATGAGCGCCGTATACATGAGGTGACGAGTACGTACACGAGCTATTTGTTGTAAAACTCCATTTTTCACTAAGTCATAACCTGTTTTCTCCTTGTTTGAACTACACTAGCATATGTACTATTCTGTTTAGATTAGGAAAGCATGCCTACGTGTTTTAACTGCCTATTGAACTCTGTGCAATATGTTTAGTGAAATTACCTGCTTTCTTTGATTTGAACTTAGTCTAAGCTGTAGGTTTTCTTGCTGTGATTGTTATTTATATTGGTTGAGTCGCATATTTACTTTGGGACTAAAAACGGTATTCCAAGAGATCCTCCTGTACTGCATATTTACTTTGGGACTACGGAATGGTATTTCGGGAGATCCCCCAGCACTGTATATTTACTTTGGGGCTACGGAATGGTATTTTGGGAGATCCCCCAGCACTACGTATTTACTTTGGGACTACGGAACGGTATTCCGGGAGATCCCCCTGCACATTTACGTTTGGGACTACGGGATAGTATCCCGGGAGATCCCCTGTTGTTATCACCGTGTTCTGAACTGTTGTCTTTCATTGATTCTATTTCTGTTAGATTTTCGTATTTACTTTTACTGTGATACTTCATTCTGTTCTATTTCATTATATTTATACCAGTAGGGCCCCGACCTGATCTCGTCACTACTCGACTGAGGTTAGGCTTGGCACTTACTGGGTACCATTGTGGTGTACTCATGCCCTTTCCTGCACATATTTTTCGTGTGCAGATCCAGGTTCATCATATCGGCCTCATCCCTAGTTGCAGTCGCTGCTGCTTGTTGGAGACTTCAAGGTACATCTGCCCGCGCCCGCAGATCCTCGGAGCCCCCCTCTATCCCCCTATGTTCATTTCTCTTTCTTTATGTAGAGATGATATATAGAACAGTTAAAACTTCTTAGTAGCTTGTGACTTGTGAGTTTCCGGGTTTTAGGTATTGTTCGGTACATTTCTGAAGTGATAATTGTATATGCCGAGTGGCATTTAGTTGCTTATTAGATAACTGTTATTGTTAGTAGTTAATGTTCATGCTTTTGTTTCATTTTCCGCAATGTGTTGGGCTTACCTAGAACAACAACAAAGACAGAACAACAACGACAAGTCACATAAAAAATATAGGTGCAACAGTAACAACTCAAGATAATGGCAGAAATGTATATACAAGGAAAATATATCACCACGTAATGCATGTCTCTCGTCCTCGCCTGCACGGAAACACCCTTCGCGCCATGAACACATGATAATATAAATACATGGCAATGTAAATGAAATGGCACGGCATCATCCTTCGTGCTTTTACTCTCATCCTCGCATGATAATGTAAATAAAAATATTTTAATGTAAATGAAATGGCAAAGCACCACCCCTCATGCTTTTACTCTCATCCTCACATGATAATGTAAATGAAATATGATAATGTAAATGAAATGGCATGGCATCACCCTTCGTGGTTTTACTCTCATCCTCAAATGATAATGTAAATGAAATGGCACGGCATCACCCTTCATGCTTTACACTCTTCCTCACATGGTAATGTAAATAAAATGGCACAGCATCACCCTTAGTGCTTTACACTCTTCCTCACAGGATAATGTATATGCAATGACATGTCATCACCCTTCGTGCTTTACACTCTTCCTCACCAAGCACATGTATATCAATAACAGGCAAGGTAGGAAGCATGAATAACATCAAGGAGAGTGGTTAAGCGAACATTTCAAATGAACATCAATCACGATTTTCAAGCCAATAACAATTCAATAAACCTCAAGAACCTCATTATGCAAGTATTTCAACAAGTCTAAAAAATGATCTTCAACTCAAGTATAGAATCCAATATCTCAAGAATAACGGTCATAAAGATGTATTTGTGATTAAGTATAATAACAACCAGATTTAGCACATCAATAATTTCACAAAAATTCGTCAAATTTTAATCAAATTATAATAAGCTAAATCATGGTTTCTAGAATTTAATTTCATATTCATAGTAATCTAGAAGTCAAGGAAGACATGAAATAAGAAGGTCACATAATTCTACAAGGCACAACTAATCGTATAATTTATCCCCGAGCATGATTAACCCTGGCACAAGCATATATGCTCATCACCTCATATATGTATCACCCTGGCATGAAGCAAACAATATCAATTAGTAGAAAAAATTTCCTCAACCAAGTTAGGCAAGACACTTACCTCAAACAAGCCAAATCGATACACTAGAAGCGCAACCCGCTTAAATTATCCTCCGAATGGCTCAAAACTAGCCAAAAGCAACTCAAAATCATCAAATAATGCCATAGGAAGCAAACCCAAACGATAAAGGTTGAAACTTTACACATTTACTCAAAGTCAACCAAAACGTCAAACTCGGGCCCGCACCTCGGAACCCGACAAAACTCATAAATTCCGATAACCCATTCGAATACGAGTTCAACAATACTCATTTTATTCAAATCCAACTCCAAATAGATGTTTAAAACTCAATTAGTCACTTTAGGAAAATTTAGACAACCCCCCCCCTCGTTTCTCTTTTGAAATCATCAATCAAATGCCAAAATTGAAGATGGAATCATGGAATATAATCAAAACCGAGTAGAAACACTTACCCCAATACATGTGGTGAAAGTTCTCTCCAAAATCGCCCAAATCCAAGTCTAGGTTTCAAAATGAAAGAATGAGCTAAAAATCCGACATTCCAACTTTTAACCTAGCTGCAGATGTCGCATTTGCGACCAAAAGTTTGAAATGGCGAACTCTACTGCGATCACAGGTTCGCAATTGCGACCAGATGTTCGCAAATGCAGTAGTTCGCAATTGCAACAAAACTTCGCAATTGTGAAGTACCAGCACCAGCAAACCCAAACTTCACCGAAATGATCTGAAACCACCCAAAACTCATCCGCAACCTCCCGGACACAAACCATCTATGCTTTTCAATCATAAAACACGCTACGGACCTGATCGCGCACTCAAAGCACCGAAAAGAGGTTGTCATGATCCAATATTGACCATGGTTAAACTCCAAATTTCTTAACTTAACTAGTCTCTCAACCAATTATCCAAAATACACCCGAGCCCCTCGGGAACCCCATCAAATCGTACTAACAAGTCCTAAAATATAACACGGTCCTACATGAGGCGTCGAATCTCACGCAACAACATTAGAACCACGAATCGCACCTCAAATCAAACTTTATGAACTTTTGAGCTTTCAACTTCCAAAACTTGTGCCGAACCATATCAAATCAACTCGGAATGATCTCAAATTTCGCACACAAGTTCCAGATGACATAACGAACCTATTCCAACTCTCGGAATCACATTCCGCACTCGATAACATCGAAGTCAACTCTCAGTCAAATTTATGAACATTCCAAACCTTCAAATTTCCAACTTTTGCCAAATAGCGCCAAAACCTTCTAGAAACATCCAAATAAAACTCCGAGCATACGCCCAAGTATAAAATCACCATCCAGACCTACCAGAACCATCAAAATTCCGATCCGAGGCCAAATACACAAAAGTCAAACTTGGTCAACTCTTCCAACTTAAAGCATCTTACATGAGATTCATTCCTCCAAATCTATTCCGAGACACCTGATGATTCGCACAAGTCATAATACATCATATGAAGCTAATGAAGACTTCAAATGGCTGAACGGAATGCAAATGCTCAAAACGACCGGTTGGATTGTTACATCTTCCCCCACTTAAACATACATTCATCCTCGAACGTGCCAAGAGTCGTTCCAAAGCCATCAAATCACTGCATGAGCTCACCGTGCACATACCCATGGGTGATCCCACGTCACCTCAATCCATATAAGTCCGCCAACTCAACATAACAAAAAAAGTTTCCTTCAACCTAATCCATAAGCCCTTGAACCCAATTTCAATATCCCGAATTCATTATAAGACCCATATTCTCACATCCATACATTGCATAAGTCTGAACAAATTGTATCAATCCATAACTATAACCCAAGATGTAATCACATGATATACCACATAACTAAGATACTCACAACAATAACTTCTGACCATAATAGCTGCCCAAAAACAAACCTGGCGCCAGTAGTAAACCTCATACCAAATAAAACCTCGTTCAAAACCTTCATACACTGCCAATGATGAAAGGAACATGCAGAAACTCATAACCACTCATCAAATCAACAAGTCATAGAGCTCTCGCGTCTGATAAGGACTATAGACAAATTCTGAGCGAAAATATGGTATCATTCTCCCAGACATTCCTCATCCCAATACGATAGTGCAAATCACAACTCTAAAAACCTCATATGTGCCAATATTAGCAGCCCAATCGACAAGTCACACCAAAGCCACATGGAGCCCCACATAACGCGGTTCCGTACACCAAACAAGCAATAATTCAGACATGAGAGATAATAGTTGAATAAGAAGAATACTAAGCAAGTTAAGAAGATGGGGTAATATTAACATCTTCCTATGAAGTATTTTCAAACAAGTAAAAGCAAAACACACTAAATAAGCATAAGGACTTACATCTCATCACAGTACAGTTGCAGCGCGCAACCCGATCCAACAATATCAATCCACACAGGGGGTACCCATCGAGCCATAATACTCGGGATATGTGCATCAACATCAAGAACGATAGAGTGCACAAATATAACTATGGAAAGATGATTAGTCACAAACAATACTGAGAAAGACAAGCACAACTATGGTGCAATAAGCAAGTCAACATCACGAGGGCCATCTCGCCCATAATGCTACAAGGCCTAAATGGAATTACAATATGTGTGCGAAAAATCATGTAACCCTCACAAACCGTCATGACATAAGAGAGAAACACATAACATAGACCAAGCCGTGAATAACATCCATCACGCCCGATGATATACTTGTGGTAACAGATGCGTAAGAGCAAGCAAATCCGATCCGATACAGAATACACATTCTCATTAGGCTCACAAATAATCCCCAAACCAAATTCTGATCATTCCCAAACAGGTAAATAACCTTCCAAAAGTCCATAACAACCTTTCCATAATACATACCATCAATCATCCAATCCTCAATATTTCTTCACAATCGCAATCAAGGAACAGTCTGCCAACGAGAACATCCAGTCTTTGAACCTCATGAATACTAGAATCTCCATATCCGATCTCATTACCGCTAATCAAATGGCTGATATGTCACTCCTACTCCATCATCGTACAAAAAAAATACCCATAAGTCAAAACACAATGCACCTGCCAACAGGCGCACTCTCCTCCGACAATATCAAATAGTGTCGGCATTCTCTTAAACACCCGAAATTGTCCGTTTCATCAAGAAATCATATCCTTCCCTTCAAAACTAAATCGCAACCTTGAACTCGCAGCTTTCGACCACATACGGTGCACCGCCACTTACATGCTAACTTGTGAAAATACAAAAGTCTCATAATCAACCACAAGAAAATTGACCATCTCATCAATCGAGAACCTTTCATTTAACTCAATCTAGGAGAACATTACCACACGCAATTTAGCTTCTATACATGTAGAAAACATCAACTCCGGTCGTGTCCATAACCATGGTGAATCCTTCGGAACTCATTACCACATAATTGAAAAATCAGAACTGATCTCCTCTAACTCAACCGAGTCACACAGACTACCAGCCCAAAAGTAACTCAATCCGATATGCTCGCTTTGAAAGAACCTTCTGCGAACCCGAAGCCATTTCTTGCATCTCTCTAACATTGCCATGTAGATTCATTCTTGACATAGAAATACCGCAGATCTGGTTACCACTCACTACCGATCTCAATCCCTTTTCATTCACAAATTCAGAAGTCCTTAAATGCCACATATGATCTGGAACTCATCAGAACCTTCTCGATAACCACTGACCTTACTCTGATCTTCAATACGAAACTAATACACACAAAGCAACCCGCGCTTCACCAGCACATGACTATTCAAAGAAACAACCAAGCAATCCTTCAGCCCAGAAACTCATACCATGCATGATCATGCAATTCGATCGTCGATACCAGACTCCCCCACTTATCTTGAAGCCATAGAAGACATCGTCGGTAATCCATAGTACCATACCTTCATAGCTTCCCCAATCCCGCACTGCGAATCAGCTGAAAACTTCATAAGCTCAGGTGATACTGGTCGTAGAACACTCCGAAGACTTTTCCAAGCACACACCCATCCTTGCAATAGTCAAGAAAACTTCCTCCTAATGCTCTGAAATATTAATATATGCAATTCACCGAATAAAAACCTCATACGAAACACAAAATACAAACCCTCCAGCTATACTCAAATCAACACCTTACCATGAACCCACCATAATCATAAAAACTAGGCGACCAGCCGGTCTTCCCAAGTCCTTGCTTACCAACTAGATACAAGAATCCGCTTTGTACCATAAATGAATGACTGAAAGATCTATCGCTACATCTTCTTCTCGGACTAGAAAGCACATCGCGATGATAATCAAGTATCCATAGCCCTTGGTAATCCATCTACAACATCACAAACCGTCGGTGTATAGTGATTATCGAGTGCGCAACATCGCATATGAACGAATAGCAAGAATCAAAATTGTCACGACCCAATTCCATTATAGGCCGTGTTGGCGCCCAACACCATTGTTAGGCAAGCCAACACTGATCAATCTAGTGATTTTCTATTTTAAATAAGTTTGCTAAGTGAATAACATTCCTCATTGTTAAAAGATTTAGGAATTTACAGATGTAAAATAATTAACGAAAGTAAATGAGTGCAAATCGTAATCGTAAAAATAAATCCAAAATCATAAGTCTATAGTGTGTGTCCCAAGACCTGGTGTCACAAGTATATGAGTATTCTAGTAGAATATACAAAAGAATACTAGTCTACCGTCTGAAAGGAAATAGACAAAAAATATAACAAAAGAAAAACTCCAGTTGCTGCAGAACGGCTCGGAAGGAAGCTCACCGTGAAGTCTCAAAGTGTAAGTCAAGCTTGCGCACCGGACTGATATCCAGATGCACCTGCCACAGATCCTGCACATTTAAGTGCAAAAGCGTAGCATGAGTACATAAACAACATGTACCCAGTAAGTATCTAGTCTGACCTCGAAGAAGTAGTGACGAGGGGTCGACTCTGACACTTACTAAGGGCCAACAATATAATAATATGAAATTCTAATTAAACATGATATATAGAGATGACAATAAAACTCAGAATAAGAAATAGCCGAACAATCCTTTCACCATATTTAAGAACCGAATCATTTCCTTTATTTAAAATAAATAATTTCTCAAACAAATGAATTAATATCAAATATGAAACGGACTTCCAGTTCTATTATCATGCACGAATTCTGCCGAGGACGTACGACTCGATCTAAATATACATATACATAACTGTGTGAACTGGCGAGGGTCGAACGACACGAACCATAGATGCATCTACTAACCTGCCGAGGCGAAATGCCCGCTCCCATGAGAGTAGTGGAAAAAGTCACCCCGCTCGCAGAATATACTCGCGATGCGGCTAAACATAATTTATCAAGTTAATCATAACATCCCTCAATTCTTTTCAAAATAAAAAAATTCAACTTGAAACATTTGAAATCGTAAAATTCTTAACTTATCCCCACTCGATACAATTAACAAATAAATCCAGATAACGGTGTCCACAAAGCATGGTGTAAACCTAAAACTACCCGGACATAAGCAGAAATAGTAGCTACGTACGGACTCTCATCACTTCGTGCGTATGTAGCCCCCAAAAATAACAACGCATATTAATTAAGTTCACCTATGGGGTAAATTCCCTTTTACAAGGTTAGAAAAGAGACTTACCTCGTCTCAAAGTCTACTTCCGGTCTAAGATTGTGCACAAATCCTCAATTTGGCGCCAAACGACTCGCAGCTAGTCAAATGTTATTTAAAATAATTAATACATGCTAAAAAGTTCATATCCCAACTATCAAAGTGAATTCCCAAGCCTATTTGCAAAAGTTCCTAAAATTCACCCCCGGGCCCACGTGCCCGGATTCCGGAAATTTTTGAAGAAAGTTGTTACCCATAACCTCATGAACTCAAATATATGATTTTTACTAAATTCCACAATGAATTTCATGGTTAAATCTCATTTTTATCAATAACCTAGGTTTTCACCTAAACCCACAATTTTCACTAATTTACATGTTATAATCTACCCATAAACTATGTATTTAACACACATTGTATAGAAATTACTTACCTTAAAGAGACCTCATTGCCTCCAGCGATCTCGCGCCTGCGCTTGCAGGGCCGCACTTGCGTTGTCGCTTCTACGAACAAAAGTTTGCTTCTGCAAAAGTGCCCGGGCAGGCTGGCTCACCTTCTACAGACGGGGTCCCGCTCCTGTGGAGGTTGGGACGCACCTGCGGATCCTAGGCTTCCCTTCCTTGGCCGCTTCTGCGAGCTCGCACCTGCGGCTGGCCAACCGCAAGTGCGATTATGGCAGCAGCTGGGAGCTTAAGCTGTTGCTCCCAATTTCCAACTTGGTCCCAGCCTCGTCCGATTGACACTCGGGGCCCCGCACGAACATACCACCAAGTTTGGCATTATAAAACGGACTCGCTCAAACTCTCGGAACGCCTGAAACAACATTAAAACTAAGAATCACACCCCAAAACCAATTGAATCAAACTTATGAACTTCAAGTTCTTCAATTTACTCCCAATGCGTCGAAACGTACTTAAACTACTCGGAATGACACCAAATTTTGCGTGCAAGTCTTAAATGACATTATAGAACTATTCCCAGTCTTGGAATTCCATTTGGACCTTGATATGACCAAAACCCTCTCCAAACCAAATTTAAAGAACTTCTAAAACCTTCAAAGAACCAACTTTCACTATTAGGCTCCAAGATGCTCCCAGGTCATCCAAAGCCCATCCGAATATGCGCCCAAGTCCGAAATCATCATACGAATCTATTGGAACCATCAAATCCCGATTCTGAGGTTGTTTACTCAAAATGTTGACCGAAGTCAAACTTAGCCTTTTAAGGCCAACTTAAGCAACCAAGTGTTCCGATTTCAACCCGACCCCTTCTAAATTTCGAACCAACCATCCCCGCAAGTCATAAAATAGTAAAAGCACATACAAAAACTCTTATTTAAGGTAACGTGGTTCTAGAAAGTAAAACTACCATCGGGTCGTTACAGAAATTATTGATTTCATGCTGAAATAAACCCGCACGATAAGGAAAGAAAGAAGGAAAATTTTACCTAAATGCCTTGTATCCTCTCCAAGATAGGTATGGACGTCATCATACCAATACGCAAGACTCTACTAGACACTTGCTCATGACTAGTAGAACCTATGAACCTAGAGCTCTAATACCACCTTGTCACGATCCAAAATCCACCTAGATATGATGGCACCTAACCTGGCCAGCTAGGTAAGCCAACTACAATCAACACAACGCAATTCAAGTAATAAGAGACAGTGGATAAAATAATTGAACTTTCTATACAAATCCCATTGACTGCAGTACAAATCATGAGCTTCTAAGACTTAGTATTTACAGAAGCTGGTATGAATAAATGCATCATCTGTTTGAAGTTTACATAAATAGATTAGAAAAATCTAAAGCTACCACGGACAAGTGGCAGCTATAATCGGAATGCAAGTACATCTTCAATGCCAACTCCCGCCATACACATTGACTCTGGCTCCGAAATCTGCACGCAAGGTGCAGAAATGTAGTATGAGTACAACCGACCCCTCATGTACCCAGTAAGTATATTGTCTAACCTCACTGAAGTAGTGACGGGGAATTTTTTTTAGTTAAAAGATACTCACTATTATAACCTGTGCAATAGGCTAGCAATAGAAACAGTTCTAGAGCATAACAGATAAGAGTACAAGAAAACAACTATGCGAGGCAGTAAATGACTACTAAAAGAAATCACGTTAGTAAATTCATAACTTTCATGGTGTGAGAAATCTATTCAAGATATCAAATCAAATGATACGGCAACACCCTTTGTGCATTTATCTCATCCTCACCAAATATATGAATGTAGGTCAAATCAATTGGCACAGCAACACCCTTCGTGCATTTATCTCTTCCTCACTGAGCATACGTATGTCATGACCCAATTTCCCACTATAGGTCATGATGGACTCCAACATCGTCGTTAGGCAAGCCAATAGTGAACTATCAATTCAATTACTCATTTTATTATTTTAAAATCATAAGTCTTATTAAGCAAAGGATTCAATGCATTTAAAAATCATGAAATACTTAATGTATTAGCAAGATATAAAATAAAAGATGACAATATCAAGTCAAACCATAAACAACCACTAGGGTATCCCAAAACCTGGCGTTACAAGTGCATGAGCATTTACTAAGGAGTACAATAATAATACAACATCTGTCTGAAATGTAAATGAGATAGGATAAAGGTAATAGTACGACGGAGACTCTGTTGGTTGCGATACGTTGCCGGGAATTTGCAGCTCACCATAAAGTCTCCTCAGCAGCTGTGCCTACGCGCCAAGATGACTACCAAATAAACCAGTCAGATCCTGTGCATTTAGTGCAGAAGTGCAACATGAGTACATAATTCAACGCGTACCTAGTAAGTATCTAGTCTAACCCCGGAGAAATAGTGACGAGGGGTCGATATTGACACTTACTAGAGGTCTAATAAAGCAATATGATAAATCATAAGCAGATATGAAGCACAACAGTAATAATAGGGTAAAACTGTAATTTATATAATCTTCCAAAAAAATTCTTAAAAAGATATAAATATCTCAGTCTCGTATTCTATCTCAACAGCTCAGAGGTATCAAGTGCTAGTATCAAACGGATAAGGAATATCATATAAAATGCCAGACATCAAAGGAAGGACAATCTCGTGAATATTCGGACTGCTAGCGATATAATGCATGATTATGCTGAGGTCGTACGGCCCGAACCTGTCACGACCCAAAACTCGACCCGTCGTGATGAAGCCTATCATGCAACTAGGACAACCTCTACTCAATAATCCAACACCGTAAAAGTTGTTTTAATAATGAACACGGAGGCGACATTTCATTAAAGAACATTTTTGAAAACATAATAAAATCCAAATTTCGATACAATTGCCAAAAACTGGGGTGTCAGTGAGTTCATGAGTGTCTAGAGGAGAACATAGTCTATTACAATGCTTCAAGAAAACAAACTGAAATACATCTAGAGATAAAGTGGGAGAGTCAAGGCCTGTGAACGTCGTGCAGATACCTCGATATTCTCCTAAGTCTGAAGCCTCGATCAATGACTGCCACTAGGACCAAAAGTACCAGGATCTACACACAAGGTGCAGGGGGTAACGTGAGTACACCAACTCAGTATGTAACGAGTCCAAACTATGGACTGAAAGGTAGTGACGAACTCAACCTCAACAGACATAATAGAGACAAAGTACCGAAACGTAGGCATGCTTTCCGTTAAATAGACAGCTCAAAGCAATAAGGTAATTATAGATCTGAACAGTTTAAGATATATAACTCAACTACCTCCACATGCCAATGCACCGACTGTATGAAATGAACAATGTACTCCCACTCTCTAGTGCTCAACCACTCAGTACTGAATATGGCGATACAACCCAGGGAAATCCATCCCGGAGCATATATAACATTGAATGTAAGTCACTTAGTGACGAGGAAAAAGGGCAATCCAACCCTGTGGAGAAATCCATCTCCAGGTATATATAAATACTCAACCACTCGGTAACGTATATGGCCATCCGGACCAGGGAAATCCATCCCGGAACATACTCATCACTAACTATGAGTCACTCGGTACCGAGGAAAATGGGTAATCCAACCCTGTGGAGAAATCCATCTCCAGGTATCAACACTTCGGACAAATCCGTGTCCGGGGAAATCATCCCCCAAAAATATCATCCGCTTTCACTGGGGGTGTGTTACAGACTCCGGAGGGGCTCCTATATCCCAAGCGCTATCACAATTCAATATAACCGCTGCGGTGTGCAGTCCAATCCCATAACTGTCACTCATAATCAGGCTCTCGGCCTCACTCAATCATTACTCTCCAGTCTCACCTACGGGCTCACAATGTCATGGAAAGTAGCCCGGGCACAATGATATGTTATGCCAATAATAACAACCGAGACTGAGATATGATATGAAATGCATGAATATGACTGAGTACAAAATAACAGTGAAATCAGTGAGATGACAGCAAGAAACGACCATTAGGGGTCCCAACAGTATCGGCGTAAAGCCCTAACATGATATCTAGCATGTTTTACAGCTCAATTACTTTATCACATAATGGAAACACGGATATCAACAAGAAAGAGTCATTAAACGGTGCCATGGAATGAAACAGGTCACGATTCTCGCGGTGCACGCCCGCACGCCCGTCACTTGGCATGTGCATCACCTTAATACAAACCACATAATACGTAGTTCGGGGTTTCGAACCCTCAGAACCAAGTTTGAAAGCGTTATTTACCTCAAATCGAGCAAAATCCTACTCCGCAACTCCCTTGCCTCTCGACTCGGCCTCCGAACACCCCGAATCTAGCCACAAGAAATACAATACGATCAATATAGGCTAAAGAAATCAATTCCACAACAAAAACACCAATTCATAGCCAAAATCCGAAATCGGCTCAAACTCGGCCCCCGGGCCCACGTCTCGAAATACGACAAAAGTAAAAAAACTTGGAATCCCATTCACTCACGAGTCTAACCATACAAAATTTACCAAAATCCGACCTCATTTGGTCACTCAAAACCCCAAAGTTCACTCTCCAAATTCCCAAGCCCTAACCCCCAATTTTCACTTCAGAACCTCACTAATTAAGTGGGAAAACAACGGGAAAACACCATTACTAAGGATAGTTAGGCTCAAGAAACTTACCTCAATGATAAACCTCGAATTCCCCTTCAAAAATCTCTTCAAAATCTCCAAATCCCGTGCTCAAAAATGTAAAAATGAGAAGAATTCGCGAAGTCCTCTATTTATACTTTCTGCCGAGCAAAACCGCATCTGCGGCTCATTTACCGCATCTGCGGAACTGCTTTTGCTGACAAAGTTCTGCTTCTGCGGAAAATCATTAAAATCCAATCTCCACTACTGCAATCCGCTGAGGGCATCAGCGATCATCGCAGGTGCGGAAATCGCATCGCACCTGCGGCCCAAACACGCACCTGCGCCCCATAATTCGCTTCTGCGACCATCGTAGGTGCGGGAACTTCATCCCACGTGCGCCTTCTACCTAGATCCTCCAATCTCGCATCTGCGATCTCCCGCTCGCTTCTGCGGGCTCGCACCTGCAATGAGACATCCGCAGGTGCGATTATGACAACTGAGTTCAACTTCAGCAATCTTCCAATTTCCAAACTTGTACCGTTAATCACCCTAAATCAACCCGAGGCCCTCGGGACCTCAACCAAACATACCAACATATCCCAAAACATCATACAAACTTAGTCAAATCATCAAATCACCTCAACCAACATCAGAAACACAAATTACACATGGATTCAAGCCTAATGAATACCGAAACATCCAAATTCTACAAACAATGCCAAAACCTATCAAATCACATCCGAATGACCTCAAATTTTGCACACAAGTCAAAAATGACACCACAAACCTACTCCAACTTCCGGAAATCCAATCAGACCCCGATATCAAAATTTCCACTGCCGACGACAATCGCCAAAATTCCAATTTTCGCCAATTCAAGCCTAATTCCACTACGGACCTCCAAATCATATTTTGGACGCGCCCCTGAGTCCAAAATCACCTAACGGAGCTAACGGAACCATCAAAATTCAAACCCGAGGTCGTTTACGCATAAGTCAACATCTGGACAACTTTGCCAACTTAAACCTTCTCACAAGAGACTAAGTGTCTCAACTAGGGGTGGGCATCGGTCGGTTCGGTTCGGTTATGAATATTATCGGTTTAGCATATAGGTTATCGGTTTACAAATTTGATAAACCGATAACCGAACCGATAAGATATCTGTTATCGGTTATCGATTAATCGGTTATCAATTATTATCGGTTCGGTTATCGATTTACCTGATAAGATAACTGAATCTAGAGTTAAGCAAAAAAGAGAAGACAATTCACTGGAGTTAAGCAAAAAAAAAAGAAGAATTCACATATAGTATACTACCCATTTCTGCGTTCTGTCCAGTGACCACAACTGGAGTAGTACTAATTCATCAACAACTGTTGTCCAAATACATTAATAATAATACAAAGTAGTAGCAATTTTACCTTAAAATTAACAAGTCCAAACATATAGTACTAACAGTCCAAGATAAACTGGATGTTGTTCGTCAAATGCCTAACCTGAAAAAAGAAACCATAGAGCAAAACCTTGATCTGTGCATGGGCAATACTAACACAGAAATGAAAAACACCTAGAAGGCAAGAAAATGTTGTCTTGTTGTCAAAGCTCAGCATACTATACAGAAGAATAATGTTAAAAAGTATACCCAAAACTGACAAAGATTGTCGATTGAGAATTGATAAGTGCGAAGAGAAATTGGTAGTTGTTATAGGCTGCACAACGTGAGCTCACAAAATTAAGAAACAAAAATAAAAAAATAAAGAATCATTAACAGTCAAAAATACCAATATGAAGATGAATTTTGTTATAGAATTTAAAAGCCTAATGTATAAGACTAAAGACTTACACTAGGAGTAACTAGTAAGGTCTATGAAGAATGAAGATGAAGCAACTGAAGAGTGCGGCTGAGAAAGAACAGAAGAGATGAATTGAAGCCATAGCATATGTATATACTTAAGGGTATAGTCATAATTTTATTAATTCTTATTGGGTTATTGGTTAACCCATTAACAAAATTGGCAACCCGAGGCCTGAACCGATAACCCAATAGTGAAAAAATTCTAAACCGTTACCGAACCGTTAACCCAATAACCCGATACTGATAACCCAATAAACAATTAACGGTTCGGGTTATCGGTTTTACCCGATATATGCCCAACCCTAGTCTCAACTCATTCAAAAATCACTCCGGACCCGAACCACCTAACCCGGTAAGTCAAAATACTGCTGAAGAACACAAAAGAAGCAAGAAATGGTGAAATGGGGCTATAACTCTCGAAACGACCGGCTGGGTCGTTATATCCTCCCCCTCTTAAACAAACATTCGTCCTCGAACGGGTCTAGAAACATACCTGAAGTCTCAAATAGGTGTGGACATATGCTTCGTATCTCTCGCTCGGTCTCCCAAGTAGCCTTCTCTACGGGATGACCACTCCATTGCACTTTTACTGAAGCTACATCCTTTGATCTCAACTTTCGGACCTGCGGCTCCAAAATAGCCACCGGCTCCACATCGTAAGTCAAACCACCATCTAACTGAACCGTGCCGAAATCCAAAACATTAGATGGATCGCCGATGTACTTTCGGAGCATAGAAATATGGATGGACATCCGATAAGCTAGGTGGCAAGGCAAGCTCATACGCCACCTCCCTAATCCTCCGAAGTACCTCAAAAGGCCCAATGAACTGAGGGCTCAACTTGCCCTTCTTTCCAAATCTCATTACACCCTTCATGGGTGAAACCTTCAGCAAGACCTTCTCCCAACCATGTAGGACACATCACGAACCTTTCGGTCAGCATAACTCTTCTGTCTTGACTGCGCCATGTGAAGCTGCTCCTGAATCAATTTCACCTTATTCAATGCATCCTGACTCCGTTCCCAAAAGCTTAGCCTCACCCGGCTCAAACCAACCCACTGGAGATCTACAACGCCTCCCATATAAAGCCTCATACGGAGCCATCTGAATACTCGACTGATAACTGTTTTTGTAAGCAAACTCCGTGAGTGGTAGAAACTAGTCCCATGAACCCCAAAAATCAATAACACAAGCGCGTTGCATGTCCTCCAATATCTGAATAGTGCTCTCGGACTGTCCGTCTGTCTGAGGGTGAAATGCTGTGCTCAACTTAACCAGAGTGCCCCACTCTTGCTGCACGACCCTCCAAAAGTGCGATGTAAACTGTGTGCCTCTGTCTGAAATGATAGAAACTAGCACTCTATGAATGCGAATAATCTCTCTGATGTAAATCTCAGCCAACCGCTCTAAAGAATAGGTAGTGCTCATAGGAATGAAGTGCGCGGACTTTGTTAGTCGATCCACAATCACCCAAATAGCATCGAACTTCCTCGAAGTCCGTGGGAGCCCAACTACGAAATCCATGGTGATCCACTCCCACTTCCACTCTGGAATCTCTATCTTCTGAACTAAATCACCCGGCCTCTGATGCTCATATTTCACCTGCTGACAGTTGAGACACCGAGCGACAAACCCAACTATATCTTTCTTCATCCTCCTCCACCAATAGTGTTGTCTCAAATCTTGGTACATCTTTGCGGCGCCTGGATGGATGGAATACCACGAGCTGCGGGCCTCCTCTAGAATCAACTCTCGAAGCCCATCTACATTGGGCACACATATCCGACCCCGCATCCTCAATACCCAGTCATCACCAATAGTCACATCTCCTGCATCATCATGCAGAACCTTTTCCTTGAGGACAAGCAAATGAGGATCATCATATTAGCACTCTTTGATACGATCAAATAAGGAAGACCGAGAAACCACACAAGCTAAGACCTAACTAGGCTCCGAAATATCCAATCTTACCAGCTGGTTGGCCAAAGCCTGAACATCAACCGCAAGAGGTCTCTCCCTAACAGGAATGAATACAGGACTGCCCATACTCACCGCCTTCCTACTCAAGGCATCGGCCACCACATTGGCCTTTCCCAGATGATACAAAATGGTAATATCATAGTCCTTTAACATCTCCAACCATCTCCGCTGCCTCAAATTGAGATCCTTCTGTTTGAACAAGTGCTGGAGGCTACGATGATCAGTAAACACCTCACAAGACACACCATAGAGTTAGTGCCTCCTAATCTTCAACGCGTGAACAATGGCAGCCAACTCCAAATCATGAACAGGGTAGTTCTTCTGATGGGGCTTCAACTGACGTGAAGCATACGCAACTACCCTACCTTCCTGCATCAAAACACACCCAATGCCGATCCGAGAAACATCTTGGAGAACACCCTCGCTCCCTGAAGCTGGTCAAATAAATCATAAATATGAGGTAAGGGATATTTGTTCTTGATTGTGACTTAGTTCAATTGCCTGTAATCAATGCACATTCTCATGGTGCCATCCTTCTTCTTCACAAATAGAACTGGTGCAGCCCAAGGTGACACACTAGGCCGAATAAACCCCTTATCAAGGAGTTCCTGAAGCTGTTCCTTTAATTACTTTAACTCCACCGGTGCCACACGATATGGTGGAATAGAAATGGGCTGAGTGCCCAGCACCAAATCAATACCGAAGTCAATATCCCTCTCCGGTGGCATGCCTGGCAGGTCTGTAGGAAACACATGCGTAAAATCCCTTACCACCAGAACTGAATCAATAGTAGGAGTCTCTACACTGACATCCCTCACAAAGGTCAAATAAGAAAGACAACCCTTCCTAACCATCCGCTGGGCCTTCAAGAATGAAATCACTCTACTGGGGACATAATCCAATGAACCTCGCCACTCAATTTGTGGCACTCCCAGCATAGCCAGCGTTGCCGTCTTAGCGTGACAGTCCAGAATAACATGACACGGAGACAACCAATCCATGCCCAATATCACCTCAAAGTCAACCATACTAAGCAACAACAGATCCACTCTAGTCTCTAATCCCCCAATAGTCACTACACATGACCGGTATACACGGTCCACAACAATAGTATCACCCACTGGTATAGATTCATGAACAGATGAAACAAGAGACTCGCGGGGCATATCCAAATAATGAGCAAAATAAGACGACACATATGAAAAAGTGGAACCAAGATCAAATAATATAGAGGCATCCCTGTGGCTAACTGAGATAATACCTGTGATCACAGCATCTGAAGCAATAGCATCTGGTCTGGAAGGGAGCGCATAGAAACGAACCTGACCGCCACTTGATCGGCCTCCCCATCTAGGGCGACCCCTAGCTGACTGACCTCCACCCCGAGCTGGCTGGGAGGGTGGTGAAGTAACTGGCGCTGAAGTTAAAGGCTGACTCCTCTGCTGGGATGAACCTCCTATAAGGTGGGGACAGAACCTCTTGATATGACCCAAATCTCCACACTCAAAGCAACCTCTACCGGCCACTGGCAATGGGGACTGAAGGGAGCTCCGAGCACCGGGATACCCGCTAGAAGGACCAGGTATAGATAAACCCTGAGCTGATGGTGCATGAGATGAACTCTGAGCTGGAAGGGCACTGAGAGATGAGTGGCCCTGTTGAGAACTATGAGAACCATGACCAGATGATGCACCACGGTGAACTGGACGAGCCGTCTGAGCATGCCTCAAGGGACAACCCCCGTTGTGGTGAAACTGACCTCCAGAAGGAACACCACCAAAACTACCAGATCCTCGAGGCCTCTTGGCCTCCCTCTCAACTCGCTCCTAGCGGCGAACCGACTCAATCTCCCGAGCAATGTCAACCACCTCGTCAAAAGAAGCACGAGACACCCTCTCTCTGGTCATAAGAATCCGTAGCTGATATGCGAGGCCATACACGAACCTCATGATCCTCTCCCTGTACGTGGGAACCAACCAAACATCATGACAGGCTAACTCAGAAATCTCATCTCGTACTGCATCACAGTCATATCATCCTTACGCAGCTGCTCAAACTATCTATGCAGCTCCTCCCTGCGAGACTGCGGCACATACTTCTCTAGGAAAAGAACGGAGAACCACTGCCATGTAAGCAGCGCTGCACCAACCGGCCACGCCTCTCATAAGCCTCCCACCAAGTGAAGGCAGCTCTGGAGAACTGAAAAGTAGTGAACGAGACCCCACTGGTCTCCAAAATACCTACTGTACGGAGAATCCTCTAACACTTATCCAAGAAACCCTGGGCGTCGTCGCCCTCTGCACCACTGAAAGTCGAAGGCTGAAGTCTACCAAACCTCTCCAATCTACGCTGCTCATCATCAGGCATGACAGGAACCATATAGTCCTGAGCAGCTGCAAACGGTTAGGGTGGTGGTGCCCCCGGTGTCTGAAGTCCCTGCACCACCTGCTCAGGTGTGCGGGCGGCAGGAGTCTGAGCACCTCCCTCGGCCTGAGAAGTAGCTGCTGCGGCCGGAACAAAGACCGCCTAAGCAAGACTGGTGCACACGGTCAACATTTGAGCTAGGGCCTCTTGAAGGCTTGGGATAACAATACACACTGCTGGTGCCCGAGCTGATCCCGCTGGTGCAGCTACAACCGGAACCTGATCCTGAACTGGGGCAACTGGTGGATCTGCAGGTGCCACCCTAGCTGTTGTACGGGCTACACCCCTGCCTCTGCCACGGCCTCTACCGCGACCTCGGCCTCTCGCGGCCCCTAATGGTGGTGCTAGTGGTTGTCCGTCCTGAACGGTAGCACGTGTCCTAACCATCTGTGAGAGAATAGAATAACCGAAGTTCAGTTACCAGAATCAACAGATTGGCACGACAAGAATTCAAGAATGTGAAATTTTTCCTAAAGGTTCTGCAGCCTCTCGAAGATAAGTGTAGACGTCTCCATACGGATCCGCAAGACTCTACTAAACCCACTCATGACTCATAAGACCTATGTAACCTAGGCTCAAATACCAACTTGTCACGACCCAAAACTCGACCCGTCGTGATGGCGCCTATCATGGAACTAGGCCAACCTCTACTCAATAATCCAACACCACAAAAGTATTTTTAACAATGAACACGGAAGCGACATTTCATTAAGGAACATTTTTGAAAACATAATAAAAATCCAAATTTTGATACAACTGCCCAAAACTGGGGTGTCATTGAGTTCATGAGCGTCTAGAGGAGAACATAGTCTATTACAATATTTAAAGAAAACAAACTGAAATACATCTAGAGATAAAGAGGGAGAGTCAAGGCCTCCGAACACCGTGGAGATACCTTGACAGTCTCCTAAGCCTGAAGACTTGATCAGTGACTGCCACTGGGACCAAAAGTGCCTGGATCTGCACACAAGGTGCAGGGGGTAACGTGTGTACACCAACTCAGTAAGTAACGAGTCCAAACTATGGAGTGAAAGGTAGTGAGGAACTCAACCGCAACAGATATAATAGAGACAACGTACCGAAATGTTGGCATGCTTTCAGTTAAATAGACAGCTCAAAGCAATAAGGTAATTATAGATCTGAACAGTGTAAGATATATAACTCAACTACCTCTACATGCCAATGCACCGACTGTATGAAATGCACAATGTACTCCCACTCTCAAGTGCTCAACCACTCGGTACTGAATATGGCCATCCGGCCCAGGGAAATCCATCCCGGAACATATACAACACTGACTGTAAGTCACTCAGTGCCGAGGAAAAAGGGCAATCCAACCCTGTGGAGAAATCCATCTCCAGGTATATATAAATACTCAACCACTCGGTACCTTATATGGCCACCGGCCCAGGGAAATTCATCCCGGAACATACTCATCACTGACTGTAAGTCACCCGGTACCGAGGAAAAAGGGTAATCCAACCCTGTGCAGAAATCCATCTCCAGATATCAATACTTCGGAAAAATCCATGTCCAGGAAAATCCATCCCTCAATAATATCATCCGCGCTCACTAGGGGTGTGTTACAGACTCCGGAGAGGATCCTACAGCCCAAGCGCTATCACAAATCAATATAACCGCTGTGACATGTAGCCCGATCCCATTACTGTCACTCATAATCAGGCTCTCGGCCTCACTCAGTCATCACTCTCAAGTCTCACCCACGGGCTCACAATGTCATGGAAACTAGTCGGGAAACAATGATATGCTGCTATGCCAATAATAACAAATGAGACTGAGATATGATATGAAATGCATGAATATGGATAAGTACAAAATAACAGTGAAATCAGTGAGATGACAGCAAGAAACGACCATTAGGGGTCCCAACAGTATCGTCGTAAAGCCCTAACATGATATCTAGCATGTTTTATAGCTCAATTACTTTATCACATAATGGAAACACGGATATTAACAAGAAAGAGTCATTAAACGGTGCCATGGAATGAACCAGGTCATGATTCTCACGGTGCATGCCCGCCACTTGGCATGTGCATCACCTCAATACTAACCAGATAACACGTAGTTCGGGGTTTCGAACCCTCAGAACCAAGTTTGAAAGAGTTACTTACCTCAAACCGAGCAAAATCCTACTCTGCAATGCCCTTGCCTCTCGACTCGGCCTCCGAACGCCCCGATTCTAGCCACAAGCAATACAATATGATAAATATAGGCTAAAGGAATCAATCCACAATAAAAACACCAATTCATAACCAAAATCCGAAATCGGCTCAAATCCGCCCCCCGGGCCCACGTCTCGAAATCCGACAAAAGTTAAAAAACCCGAAAGCCCATTCACTCACGAGTCTAACCATGCCAAATTTACCAAAATCCGACCTCATTTGGTCACTCAATATCCCAAAGTTCACTCTCCAAATTCCCAAGCCCTAACCCCCAATTTTCACTTCAAAACCTCACTAATTAAGTGGGAAAGCAACGGGAAAACACCATTGCTAAGGATAGTTAAGCTCAAGAAACTTACCTCAGTGATAAACCTCAAATTCCCCTTTAAAAATCTCTTCAAATTCTCCAAACCCCGTGCTCAAAAATTTGAAAATGAGAAGAATTCACGAAGTCCTCTATTTATACTTTCTGCCCAGTAAAACCGCATCTGCGGCTCATTTACCGCATCTGCGGAACCGCTTTTGCGAAAAAAAGTTCTGCTTCTGCGGAAAATCATTAAAATCCAATCTCTGCTTCTGCGATCCGCTGAGCGATTTTGCGATCATCGCAGGTGCGGAAATCCCATCGCACCTGCGGCCTAAACACAAACTTGCGCCCCATAATCCGCTTCTACGACCATCGCAGGTGCGGGAACTTCATCGCACCTGCGCCTTCTGCCCAGCTCCTCCAATCTCGCATCTGTGATCTCCTGCTCGCTTCTACCGGCTCGCACCTATGATGAGACATCCGTAGGTGCGATTATGACAGCTAAGTTAAACTTCAACAATCTTCCAATTTCCAAACTTGTTGCGTTAATCACTCGAAATCGACCCGAGGCCCTCGGTACCTCAACCAAAAATACCAACATATCCCACAACATATTACAAACTTAGTCAAATCATCAAATCACCTTAAACAACATCAGAAACACGAATTACACACGGATTCAAGCCTAATGAATTTCGATACATCCAAATTCTACAACAACACCAAAACTTATCAAATCACATCCGAATGACCTCAAATTTTGCACACAAGTCAAAAATGACACCATGAACCAACTCCAACTTCCGGAGATCCAATCCGACCCCGATATCAAAATTTCCACTGCCAACCAAAATCGCCAAAATTCCAACTTTCGCCAATTCAAGCCTAATTCCACTACGGACCTCCAAATCACATTCTGCACGTGCTCCTAAGCCCAAAATTACCTAACTGAGGTAACGAAACCATCAAAATTCAAATCCGAGATCGTTTATACATAAGTCAACATCCGGTTGACTTTCCCAACTTAAACCTTCTCACAAGAGACTAAGCGTCTCAACTTATTCCAAAATCACTCCGGACTCGAACCAACTAACTCGGTAAGTCAAAATACAGTTGAAGAACATAAACAAGCATGAAATGGGGAAACGGGGCTAGAAGAATGTGTACACTGCCGAGGGTCGATCTATTATATTGCCAAGGCGTTCGGCCCGCTCCACAAGAAAGTAAGGAACTTATCGAATTACGGGACACGTTCTTACAATACAGTACATAAGCATAAAGTGAATATAACCTTTACCGTTTCTCAAATAACTTGCCAACAACTCAACGTGACAAGGCTCGGTCTAATATATATATATATA